>NC_091066.1:22921908-23223926 GCF_000393655.2 Nicotiana sylvestris
AGTCAGAAGACAATAAAATAGAGGGTTACAACAGGAATCCCCAGCAGGAAACAATAAAAATCCCCAGCACCGGGAAGCAGAAGGTTGCAACAAGAAGTCCCAGCACAAACTCAAGTACATGTGTCAAAAGGAAGAAAAGCATCGGAAGAAAAGCACCGGAAGAAAAGCACCGGAAGAAATGCAAGCAGACAAGAAAGCAAGGCAACAAAAACAAATTGCAGTCTAGCCTAGCTTCTTGTTTTCTTTTAAGCACGGTGTAACAAGGAGATCGGTAAGCAGTGGTAATAGCATGCAACAACAGTAACATTGCAGTCCCACGGTAGTCCCAGCTACCAAAACTTCCCGAACTACATTGACCTAATTCCTGTTTAGCCCAGGATATGTAGGAAACCTTTGAAGTAAAGGTTCGGTTAAATCTTTTTCAAAAAATGCTACACACGGAGTACTCGGATGGGCAAAAATCGCTCGCTTTATCTTTGCACGAAAACCCTTCGTGTCTTCGGGCAAAGAGGGGCAGCTGTAAGCACGTGATTTTTGCCCTATATGAGAATTACTCCCAAAAATTCAAAAATAAAATAATTTTTCTTGGTGTGCAATTTTGTGATATTTTTGAATAATTATTTGTATTTGTCTGTGCATATTTATTTGTTAAATTAATAAAAATACAAAAATATGTCGCATTTTGCATGTAGGATTTAATTCTACAATTGTTAGTAATTAAGTTTGTTTTACAAAAAATAAAAATTACAAAAATAGGCATCGTTTGCATTTTTAGCATTTAATGTCCAAATATACAATTTTATGCTTAATTATTACTTAATTGTGCGTTAATTGTTATTGGGAGTTAATTTGCGCTTTTATAACTTAATTTAGTTCTTAATAATAAGTTAAGTATTTTTATAATTTAGTTTTAGAAAAATAAAAGAAGAAAAGAGAGCAAAAATATAAAGAAAGTCGGAATTGGGTCTCTTCTTCGATTTCAAGCCACAGGCCCAAAAAATGACCCAATCTTCCCAAATGACCCAGTCCATTTCGAACTGGGTCGACCCAGTCCAGTACCAACAACCCAACTCCCCCTCTTCATTTTCATTTTTTCATTTTTTACAAAAACAAACAAAAAAACAAAAAAAAAAAAGAGAAGAAAACCCTACACTACCCATCCGCCCCCCTCCTCTCTTATCTTCATCTTCTCCAACCTCCAAGCCCCACCTCCCATGGCTGCCCCGCCTCTTCTCCTCACGCCACACACACACACTCACGTCACACACGCACCAACAACTCCATAGCTGCCCTCCTCCATTGAGCTTTGTCATCGTCGAGTTTGAGCTCATCCATGGCTTCCCCTACTGCATCGTATGCTCCTTCTTGCTGCGTTCAGCTGCTTCTCACTGCTGCTGCGTTCCAGCTGCTTCTCCTTCTCGTTGCTGCCTGCTTCTGCTTCTGCTCTTTCTGCTACGTCAGGCCATGGACGAGCTTCATCGAGCTCAAACTCGAGCTCCCATGGCTGCCCGCGTCGCCACTGCTGCTGCGTTTTTCTTCCAGCAGTCTGCTACTTCACTTCATCGTCCTCGTTGCTGCGTTTGCTGCTGCATTACAGCATTTCTGAGCAGCTGTTGCTGCTTTCTTCTCCAGCTGCTGCGGCTTCGTTTCTACTTCCGATGGTGCGTCATCTTCTTCGTTTTCGTCAAGGATTCGTTTGGTTTTCGTTTGAGTCTGTTGTGTGTTGTTTTGAGTTCAAGAGGAAGGGGAGTTTATCGTTGAAGGCAAGATCCGTTAGGGCGTTGGTAGTCTTGGTACGATAATCATTTTTCGGACAGATTTGTTTCATTCAAGATCTTCGTCGTTGGTCATTTACGGTTAGTTGGTTTAAGTTTTATTTCGTCCGTAATTTGTTTGATATTTTCAGATTTGGAATTAGCATAAGTTTGCTTTATTTTCTTATTTATTTTTAGATAAAAAAAATTGTTAGTTTAATTATATTGTTGTTAGATTTAAGTTGAATATTCAATTTAATTATTTTCAGTTTGTTTTATTAATTTTAAGAGGATTTAGTTTTAATATAGAAAGGTATTAGTTTAAATCGTTCAAATCCGTTGTTTGTTGTTAATATAGATTTAGTTCGTGTTCATCTTGTTTGAAGTTCGTTTTAAATTTAGTAATTTAATGCGGAGTTATGTTTTTAATTTTTGGATCATATATCTTTGTTATAATTTTGGTTGGATTTAATTGATTATTTGAAGATTAGTAATTTGAATATGTTTATTTGTTTTGTTTAAGTTTAATTCGAAGTTTGAACAAAGTTTGTTTGTTATTGTTATTGAATATTTTCATTCATGTTCATACTTTGTTTGGTTGATCTTGAATCCGAAATTTGTATAGTTTGATTTCTTGTTTATCATTTATGATTATTTCTTGAATTTGTCTCATAATCTTGTTTAAGTTTAATATAGGAATTGTTTGTTGTAATGTTGTTAGAGTTGATTTTAAGTTCAATATTATTGAATTTAGAAATCTAAATATACTTGTTTGATTATTGTTGTTGAATCTGAAAATAGGTTTGTTTGTTACTAAAAATATTGTTCAATCAAATTTTAGTTGTTCTTTGTTGTTCAATTTGTGTTCATATGATTTGTTGTTGAAATCATGTTCATGTCATTTGTTGTTGAAATGTTGAAGAAATCATGTTCATGAGATTTGTTGTTTGAATTTATGTAGAAATTGGTCATATTGGCTATATTTTGGTTGAATTTGATTAATTGATTTGTTATAGTTGATGGGGGTAATTTGGTAAATCGCAGTACGTTTGGGGTAAAATAGTAATTGCAATAAGGTCGGAGGGGTAATTTTTTGTAATTTTTTATGTGAAGCGTAGGGGACAAAATGTATGGGGTGGGTTGTGATATAGTTGTTTAATATAAAGGGGGACAAGACAAAATTTAGTGGGGAGGAATCTTGTATTTGTTTATGTTAGGCATGGGGGACAAAATGTAATGGGGTGGGGTTGATATATTTATTTAATGTAATGGAGGTGAGTGGGAAGATAATGGGTTTGGTAGGAGAAAGTGATTGATTTTAATTGATTTTGGGAATGT
This sequence comes from Nicotiana sylvestris, assembly GCF_000393655.2. Classification (NCBI taxonomy): domain Eukaryota; kingdom Viridiplantae; phylum Streptophyta; class Magnoliopsida; order Solanales; family Solanaceae; genus Nicotiana; species Nicotiana sylvestris. Next base: position 22,925,001 of record NC_091066.1, read on the forward strand.
GTTATATATAGAGAGGTCTTGATACAAAAGATGGACAGAGTGAATAACAAGAGAGGAACGAATTTGAAAGAACAGAAAAAAACGGACAAGGAGAATAAGAGAGAGGAAAAAAAAAGAGCTGAATATTTAAGAGAGAAAGAAAATTCCGAAAAATATTTAAACTTTCAAATAAAAAAAAACTAAAGAAAAAAATCTTCTGCTATCTTTCATTGTTTGAAATCAGCATTAATTGTGGTTGTTTCATCAAAGCTTGAAGTTTTTGTTTTTGGGATTACTGCTCCACTGGTTTGCAAACTCTGTTCCTGGGTTGTTATTGTTGCTGGACTGTTGTTGCTGTGTTGTATTGTTATTACTGCTGCTGATTCTCATCTTTATTTTTCTTTTGCTTCCAATATCAGGTACACAACTGACACGCTGGTTATTGTAAACTGAAACATGTAGCATGAATACGAAAATGAAGAGTTGAAGTTTCAGATTTATTTTAATTATATTCTAAATTTTATTTGTATATATAAATTGTTTAGCTTACTCTAATCAGAATCATGTAGCTGTTTAATATATATAGTGAAACATTGGATGATAGCTTAACGGACGAACTATCTATATATTGCCTAAAAATAAATAAATAGTGTAGTAACTTCGTCTAGTTAATTCGCTATTGTTGGATGATTACCATGTCTCAAAAAGCACGTTAGTTTATCAAAATAGACCATTTTGGAACTTGGAGGAATGTTGTTTAATTAAATATTATTGGTCAATTTCAGCATGTAAATAAATTAAGACATTTTTTTATTTTATTTTGTAGAGACAAATTTAATAGAGAATAATGTAGGCATTCTAGGATTGTTTTTTAAAAAATAAATGAGACGAGCCTCGCCGAATAAAAAGACAAAATTGTGGGACCCTCGATAAATGTTTAATTAAAATTAATTAGACTTTGGGATGAGCCGTTTAGAAAAATTTCACGGCCTTACCCATAAATAATAATACGCTAATCGCTTTAGGCACGATTTTAATAATAATACATTCTTAAACACGGGTGCGCAGTCATGCGACCCAAATCCAAATCCCAAAACATTGAATAAAATGTGTTCCGGATTGCGGGTGCATTTCATGTGACGTAATCCAAAGACATGTTTTAAACAATGTTCACATTCTTGTAAAAATAATAATAACAATTACGAAAGCGGTAAAAAGATAAAACTTGCACATAAGTTCATATTTGTATAAAAATCAGATAATCAAGCCGAATATAATAGTTGAGCGACCGTGCTAGAACCACGGAACTCGGGAATGCCTAACACTTTCTCCCGGGTTAACAGAATTCCTTATCCGGATTTCTGATTCGCGGACTGTAATACAGAGTCATTCTTTTCCTCGATTCGGGATTAAAATTGGTGACTTGGGACACCCTAAATCTCCCAAGTGGCGAATCTGAAATAAATAAATAAATCCTGTTTCGATTGTCCTTTAATTGGAAAAAACTACTTGCGCCCTCGCGGGGGCGGAAAAAGGAGGTGTGACATTACTGAATTTCTGTTTGTACATGATATTCCCCCGAGCATGTTTCCCCTTCCCATCTTTAACTAGTAGTTTCTGTCATTTTACTTACTGTATATGATATAACTGCATAGGTTTATTTGGTAGTCTTTTCCTAGCCTCGTCACTACTTCGCCGAGGTTAGGCTCGACACTTACCAGCATGTCGGTTATGTTGATACTACACTCTGCACTGTGTGTAGATCCGGTGCTGTAGCTATTGGACCACAGTAAGGTTGTTGCCTTCAGTCTATCAGGAGACCCGAGGTAGTCCTGCAGGCGTCTGCAGGCCCTGGCATCCCCTTCCTATCTAGCTCTTCTTCTGTTCTTTACTATTTCAGAGATCTACATGTACCTATTTTGTTCAGACCCTATTTGTAGTATTCTTAGATAGTCTGTGAGATTGTGACACCGGTTCTGGGTGGATTATGTTTACAGATTCGTATCGGTATTATTTAAATTGTTATATTTCATTCTTGCGCTTTATTATTTTCGTTGTTTATAAAATGTTAACTCACCACTGTTAAGGGATAAAAAATGAAAAGGATAAAATAATTGGAATAATTGGTTTGCCTAGCTTGGCGCCATCACAACATCTGACGGTGGGAAATTCGAGTCGTGACAAAAGTACATGTAAATATATAGTTTTCCTATATTGTAAGAAATAGTTGTTAATCTTTATAATTTAATATATGTTTAAAGAAATACAAAAAAAAAAGGGAAGAAAACAAAATGAAGTAAACTTAAGTAAAAATGGATAATGTTTGGTAAAAAAAAAAAAAATCTGATTCTCATCTTTTCCCAACTCCCCACGTCCCCACTCCTAACGTCCCAATCCCGCTTCCCCACTTCCTAATAAGTTGCAAAACACACAAACACATCTATATAATAGACTTGACAAAATAAAAAGAGAGGAGATGGGGAAAAAAGAGAAAAATTGCAACGGACAAAAGAAACAAGAAAGCGAGAGAAAACAAAAGCTCTTTAAAAGAAAGGTTTTATATCTTAAGATTGTTCACGTAGAAAGCATGGAGTTCTAATAGAGTTTAAGTTCGAGTTTGGGGTTCCGATTTTTCTTGGGGATTTCGATTCTGATCGGAGGCGGCTGCAACCCAAGGCAGGTAAGGCAAAGACTTTAGGCCCCATAAATTTGAAGGTCTAATTTTTTAGTGGTTTAACTTTATATATTTATTTTCCTTTTTAGAAAATGTAAGTATTTAATGTGAAAAGCTAGAATTTTGCTATGGAAAAGGAAAATGAAGGCTTACTTTTTACCGTTGCTCATATTGGAGATCTGAATCGATAAGTTGAAACCTTTTTGCCATTTTGGGATTGATTTTTTTTTCCCATATTTATTCTTAACTACAAGGACATATTGATATTATTTTCTTTACATTCTTCTGCTCTTCATTAAGTTCTAGAAAGCTTTGTGATAAATTCTTACTCCTTCCGGTCAAAAGAACTACAACACTTTTGTGATCCTTTTTTGTGGAATAAAATACAAAATTGGTAAGGGCCAAAAACATTTCAATGGTAATTTTTTTCTTTCTTTTCTCTGTGTATTGTACTTGGGACTAATTTTGGCAGTCAATTAAGGGAGGTAGAGTTGTACATAGGTCGGGTTGGTTCGGATTTTACAATTACCAAGCCAAATCAATTGTATCAGTTATTAAATTTAAAGACCAAACCAAAACAATAAAACTCGAGTTTTTCGTTCTCAGTTTTTCTCGGGTTTTCGGATTATTCGAGTTTTTCGTTCTCAGTTTTTCTCGGGTTTTCGGATTATTCGAGTTTTTTCGGGGGGGTTTTTCCGGTAAAATCTTCGTAGAACAAAACATATAAATTACGCTTAAAATATTTCTTTAGTCCTAGTAAGATACAACTATATAAAGTATTTTTCAGAAAAATAATACAAAATATGAGATATGTCATGGCATTATCCTAAAATATGCAACAATAAAGACAATAAAATTATGTAACATAAATAATGCTAATTAAAAAGCCATAATAAAAATAAACGTAATCTAAGAGTACTAAGTCATGCTAAAATAAGTAAACTAAAAAGGGAGTATTAAATACATAATTAAACGTTAAAGAAAAATAAAAATAGGTTATGCATTTTTATCTAAATTATTGCAAAACAAAAATTAGATATTCAATACATTCTTGTTCGTAGTATTGAATTAAATGTCTTTTGTTAGCAATGTATTGATTTGATTTTGGTTTGAGCTTTTGTTAGTACTATTTAATTTACTAATGTTAATGGTTTTAAAACTTATTGGAACATTCAAAAGTTCTAAATCCAACCTTAAAATAATATCTCAAAAAATAAAATTATGAAATCTTTTAAGAAATATTTATAAATTACATCACAATAAGTATATTTATATATTAAATATATCTAAAATTTCTATATATGTAATGTCGGGTTGGTTTGGTTTCGGTTTGACTTTCTTTAGTTAAAACCAAACCAAACCAATTATGTTCGGGTTTTTTTTTTCAACACCAAACCAAATCAAACCAACCCATAGTCGGATTTTTTTTCTCGGTTTGACTCCGATTATCGGGTTGTTGCGGTTTGTCCGTTCCTCTGTGCACCCCTAAAGGGAGGTATGAAAAAATGTAATATTATAATATGTATGGCTGCAGTTTCATATTCACAATAGAATTTCTCAGATGGTTTTTATAAATTAGAGTCGAAATTTTAATTTTGTTTCGAACACCATTTCTATGGCAAGAGCCGATCAAAGAGTAATGAATATACAAAATTGCATATTTTTCGATCGAAGAATACTCAATATAGTATATAAATTTTTTTAAGAACTTAAAGCCCCTTATTACAGTTTGGCTTTAGGTCCCGAATTGTGTTGAGCCGCCTCTGATTCTTATCGTGATTTTTATCTCCATTTACGGTTATCACTTCGCTTGGGATTACAGAGCTGAAGTTGTATGTCAATTTTCTGCTATTATTATTCTTAAAGAAGCTTCACTCTACAGGTGTTTAATATGTGATGATATTTTTGGTTCATATTGCCTTCGTTTGATTCAACTTTTTTGTCTTATCAAGTTTGGCTGCCTTGAGGTATATGAAATTTTAGTTTCATTTTTCAGACGTAGTTCGTTAAAGATTTCTTTTTAATTTTTATGACTCTACGTTGATAAATTGAATTAAAAATCTGAAAATTTAAGACATTAAATTTTGTACCTTTGTGAAGATTATTAAATAAAAAATGAGAATATTATTTTTTAAAGTTTGGTTAAAGTATTACTGAGGTATCTCAGTAACACTTAAAAAACTGTCAATTTACCTTTAATGTAGAAATTCATATAAAACATTGCATAAGAACTTTTTTTTTGTGCAAATTGCAGACTTTAGTAAAGGTTAAAGTAAAAATTAGTATATGTGTGAGGTGAATTTCATTATAGTATAGTAGATTAAATACTCTGTGTGTGTTCTAATTTTAATATGATTTAGCTAGTTCATTTTTACTTCTTTGCTTAATTTTCACTTTTAAATCTTCAGAAAGTAATTAGCATCAGTAGCGTATTAAGTAGTTCAATAATCAAGTCTTGCATTCCAAAGCAACTAATTAGCTAACTAACTCCAACTCTTTTAATAGCCAATAATTCAAGAGTGGTGAAAATAATAATAGAAAGCGAGATGAATTACGAATTAACTCAAGACTTATAGCGATAAGTAAAAGAAAAAGCACATAAATAAATGTCTCGGATCTAAAAGAGATAAAATAATTAAATATTTTAAATATGCTATTAGCCCACGTGTTCATACCCGAACCTTGGATTCATATGCTTAAGTAACAAAAGGGTCATGTGCGCATTCTCGCGACTTGATGCCTTTAAATTTTAAAATAATTACGTTTTAACCATGTGTACATTCCGTACCTTGGTTTAACATCTACCTTCAAAAGGAATACATTGTGTGCATACTGTATCTAGGTAAAAATAATTAATAAAATATTGTCACACCTCCTTTTTGCGCGTCCCGCCCCGAAGGGTAAAAATGCGCGAGGGGAGTTTTTCAAATTTAAGTGACAATATTCGAAATGGGATTATTTATTTAATTCAGAGTCGCCACTTGGGAAAGGTTTGGCTTTTGGTGTCCCAAGTCACCGGTTTATCTTGAATCCCAAATCGAGGAAATTTTCGATTTTTCCAAATGAAGTCTGCGAACCAGAAATTCTAAGTAAGGAATTCTGTTGACCCGAGGGAAGGTGTTAGGCACCCTCGAATCCCGTGGTTCTAGCACGGTCGCTTAAATTGTTATAATGGCTAAATATCTGATCTAAATACATGTTATGACTTACGTGCTTTTATTAAGTTTAAACCGCTTTTATGGTTATCATTTATTTTTTATATAATTGCAACGTCGTGAAAATGCATCTCGAACCACGTCACAATCAATGCACCCGTGGTCGTCGACACATTTTGACTCCGTTGAGATTTGGATTTGGGTCACATCAATGTGCACCCGAATTTAAGAATGTAATTTAATTAAACCGTGCCTAAAGAGTACGTGTTATTGTCTTTGGAGAAGGCGGGGAAATTCACTAGACAGCCCATCCCAAATTCTAAATATTTATTATGATTAATTATTGAGGGCCCCGCGATGTATATCTTTATTTGAACGAGGCTCATCTCATTATTTTAAAAGAGATATCCTAAAGTAGCTACATTTCTATTATGTTTGTCTCTAAAAATAGAAAGGAAAAAGGTAAGTGCTAATTCAATTGCATGCTTTTAGCCAAATCCGGATTTTCTGTTAATCATCTGATTAGTTGTTTACAAGATGAAGAATACCATACCTCGTGGAACCTGCCTTTAATTTGATAAAAATTACATACAAGCTGGTGAAACGCTACACTTACATCCAAACATTTCTTGAATTGAATTTAACTAAACTTATTTAGGCTAGATTAAGGGAATTAACTACTAGGCATTGTTACTAATGGGGATTCGAACGTGATCCTATATACTGCTTAACGGGACCCGATAAAAGAACTAAAATAAAACAGAACAGCATTGTGTAAAGTTGAAGTATTCTATCCTATGCATATCATTATAGCTAAAAAGGAATCTGGTCAATCACTATGTCAATTATCCGTGCATTCTGTGTACTATACAATTACATACCTCGTACCAACAAACAACTATAAACTAAAACACAAGAGGCTAAAACTCAGTTAAGTATCAATTAACTATCCTTTCATGCTATTGAATTACAAACTAATCAATTATACGAGCCCATCAATATACCATGAGTATTACATCACATACTTAAACTTCTTCAACATCTTTCAATTCATGCTTTCAAACTGTTTCAGTTACACCAATATGTGACTCGAAATGTGTACCTGGAATGTTGAAAATGCAGAGGAGAAGAAGAAAGAGATAGGAAAGTCAGCAGCAGCAGGAAACAAAGTAACAGCAGCAGACAAAGTAGCAGCGGCAAACAAAACAACACACCAAAACAGGCTTGAGTGCAAGAATGCAACTATAGCCGATAGAAAAGGTAGCCAAATGACAGCAGCCCACAATGGAGTAGAATCAGAACTCCAGGCAGACCAGAACCAGCAATAAACCAATGCAAACGCTCAACCAGTAGACTCGATTGGAACTTCAGAGAATCAGAATTGTTTGAAAAGGTTGAAAACAAATGAAGCCCAACCCACAATAGGAAGAAACAGTTCCTGATTGTTCTGACTGTTTTTCTTTCTTGTTCCCCCTTTTCTGTATCTATGCTCTCTAAAATCAGTCTGTATATGCCTATTCTGTGGTCTCTCTCTAAATCTCTCTTCTCTTTAAAATTCAGTCTCAATTTTCAGTCCCAAAAATCTGTCTGTGTTTTTCTTTTCAAAATTCAGTTCCCCTTTCATGGAAGTTCTGCCTGTTTTTTATAGCCTAGCAATCAACCCTTTACAGTCTGTTAAACACATTCAGGTCCCCTCCCATGTGATATGTGGTTTTTCCACTCATCTTTTAAAATTAACAAACCCCTCCCATGATATTCCCTGACAGTCCCCTTTAACATTTTATTAAACTAAAAGCAGGCAGGGGCAGCAAGAATATAATCTGACAGCATATGCTGTCAAACTATTTTAATCTAAAAAGGGCCTTTATGTGTGTTGTGCACAAATGCATATGCCACCAATTCAGACTGCGGTTACAAACCAAATCCTTAAGTTTCTTATTCAAATCAACAAATATAAGTAGCTATAGTCGATTCTCAATTTTGATTCAAACAATGTTCAGCAAGAACAGATCAATTTGTTGTCATTCAAACAGCTGAAACTATTCGACGACACGTATCGAACCGACTATACTAATTATACAATCAAAGACCATGATCAGAAATCTAACAGTATTGAACAAGGGGTTCAGGTTGTAATGTCAATACAGAAATGACCTTGGGAACTAATTAAATGGCCAATTGCAAATTCAATCAAATATCCAGTTTACAAAACACACGCATTATCAGTGAATGAAGAAAGACTTTGACCATATACAGAGGGGTCCAGGCAAGGTGGGCAACAACAGTTGATAAAAATTCAAAAACACAAACTAAACAAGACGTTTTGGCCATACGAACAGACCTTTAACAAACACATGAAATGAATAAAGAAAAGAAAAACAAACTTACCTTAAAGTCCTTGAAAAAAATCAGAAAACCAGCTCGTATTTGAAATGAACCTTCTTGGGGTTGAACAGACTTTAATCGAAGTGTTCTCAACTGAGAACACTTCGATTAAGGTCCATTAGACCCTAATCACTTGGCTTAAACGGACACAAACCAGGCATCAGAACTTCTAGGGTTCCTAAGGGTAGATTTGGGATCTAGGTTTCCCTGGTTAGATTCGGACCAAACCAAACACGGTTTGGTCACAAGGGAGGTCCGGGGACTATCTGGTGTGAAGCCGGGGTGGATCGGTGTAAGTCGAGGTCCGACTCGAATCTTCAAATGAAGATTCGAGAAGGTGGGAGGGGATTCGAGCTAAGAGGTTGGTGGATTTGGGTTCAGGATGGTGAGGTGCATCTATGGTGTTAAGGCGGGGGTCACCGGCGTCCATGCCGCCGGGTTTTTGGTGAGGGGAAAGGGGGCGGCTCTAGGGTTCCGGGGTTGGGGTCTGTGAAGGGGGCGACCTAAGGCAGGGGGGGTTTGGATAGGGGGCAGGGTGTGATATGAGGTTTTTTATACGGGGTGGATGATTGTGTCTTGGCCGTTGGGTTGCCACTGATCAACGGCTGTGATCTTTCCATTAAAAGAAATGGTGTCGTTTGCTTTCATACTGGGGTGGATCAGGCCGGGTTTCATTGGGTCGGGTCTGATAACGGGTAAAGGAGATGGGACGAGGGCTGTTAGATCAGCCCGGCTTGAACGGCTGAGATTAGACGGCCTTATACGACGTCGTTTGGGTAAAGGATTGGCCTGATCTGGGCCGTTCCTTTGAAACAATCAACAGCTCGAAGAAATGATGCCTATACGACGTCGTTTTGGGGCGTCTTACAGAAGGCCTGGTTGGACTGGGTCATTTGCATTGGTTTGGGCCTGATTTTATTTAAAATCTTGGCCCAAATCTAATGTTTTCCTTCTTATAATTAAATAAAAATTCTTAAAAATAAAATCATACCAATATTAATAAATACTCAAAACAACAATTATCACTCACATTGACATTTAATTAAAAAATAAAAATCATTAAATGCAAACAAAAAATAGAATAAAAGACACATATATTTTACGATTTTGCTTTTAAAATCAATTACGGTTCAAATACACACGACACACACACATTTTTTGTATTTTGTTTTATAAAAAATAAAATGGACAAAATCACAAATAATTAACGAAACGCCACGTAAAAATCCAAAATTGTACAGCAAGACCAATTGCTATTATTTTGTTTTCTTTTGGAGTGATTGTTGCATAAAACAAAAATCATGTGCTCACAGCTGCCCCTCTTTGTTCGGAAACACGAAGAGTTTTCGTGCAAAGATAAAGTGAGCGGATATGAGCGACTTTTGCCTATTGGACTACTCCGTGTGAAGCATTTTTTTTGAAAGATTTGACCGAATCTTTGCTTCGAAGATTTCCTACATATCCTGGGCTAAACAGGAATCAGGTCAATGTAGTTCGGGAAATTTTGGCAGCTGGGACTACCATGGGATTGCAATGCTTGCTGTTATTGTTGTTGCTGTTGTCATTGTTGCTTTACTGACCGCCTTATTACAACCAAAGAAAAATTGAAACTGAACTAAATACTTATATGCATGTCAACTGCTAGTTACAAAATTCCTATATATGATTCTTTTGCGACTTGATCTTGGGTCTTAGCTGATTTTGCTTGGAGACTTCGATCTGAATCTTGATGCTTGCGAGTTGTAGGTGCTTGTTTATCTCTGGGATACTGAGTGAGACGTGATTGACAGAGTTCGGGACCTTGATCAAGTCTTGGAGCGATCCGTCTTCCATTTTCTCTGGTATCTCGGGACATCTTCTTCTTCTTCCCCCCTTTTTTTTCTGGGTTGAGACTCATCTCGTGGGTCGCCTCGATTCATGCGCCTCGAGGTTAGACCTGCGGGGAAAAACAAACGAACGAAATTTTCTGCCCCAGTTTCACTAGGAAAATTTCGTGAGTTATTTGCCAGGAAGTTCATAGAATTGATGAAGGAATTGGAAAATTTCAGTTTCCAAAATGACAATTTCGGGATTGGATCAACAATACGGCCACAAGATATGAATGCTCAGTTTAGGGTTGGAGCCCTAAGGCTGGCGGGATGGAAATAGTTCAATTCAGGGTTGGAGCCCTAATGCCGACTAGCTGGGGAGAAGCTCAGTTTAGAGTTGAAACTCTAATGCTGACCAACTGGGGAAAGTTCAGTTTAGGGTTGGGGCCCTAATGCTGACTGAATGGACAGAAGTTCAGTTTAGGGTTTAAAACCCTAATACTGATTAAAAGGAAAAGTTCAGTTTAGGGTTTAAAACCCTAATGCTGACTAAAGGAAAAGTTCAGTTTAGAGTTTAAAACCCTAATGCTGACTAAAGGAAAAAGTTCAATTTAGGGTTTAAATCCTAATGCTGACTAAATGGAAAAGTTCAGTTTAGGGTTTAAAACCCTAATGCTTACTAAATGGAAAAAGTTCAGTTTAGGGTTTAAAACCATAATGCTGACTAAATGGAAAAGTTCAGTTTAGAGTTTAAAACCCTAATGCTGACTAAAGGAAAAAGTTCAGTTTAGGGTTTAAAACCCTAATGCTGACTAAAGGAAAAAGTTCATTTTAGGGTTTAAAACCCTAATGCTGACTACATGGAGAAAGTTCAGTTTAGGGTTTAAAACCCTAATGCCAGCTAAATGGAAAAGATCAGTTTAGGGTTTAAAACCCTAATGCTGACTAAAGGAAAAAGTTCAGTTTAGGGTTTAAAACCCTAATGCTGACTAAATGGAAAAGTTCAGTTTAGGGTTTAAAACCCTAATGCTGACTAAATGGAAAAGTTCAGTTTAGGGTTTAAAACCCTAATGCTAACTAAAGGAAAAGTTCAGTTTAGGGTTTAAAACCCTAATGCTGACTAAAGGAAAAAGTTCAGTTTAGGGTTTAAAACCCTAATGCTGACTAAAGGAAAAGTTCAGTTTAGGGTTTAAAACCCTAATGCTGACTAAATGGAAAAGTTCAGTTTAGGGTTTAAAACCCTAATGCTGACTAAATGGAAAAGTTCAGTTTAGGGTTTAAAACCCTAATGCCGACTAAAGGAAAAAGTTCAGTTTAGAATTTAAAACCCTAATGCTGACTAAAGGAAAAAGTTCAGTTTAGGTTTTAAAACCCTAATGCTGACTACATGGAGAAAGTTCAGTTTAGGGTTTAAAACCTTAATGCTGACTAAATGGAAAAGTTCAGTTTAAGGTTTAAAACCCTAATGCTGACTAGAGGAAAAGGTTCAGTTTAGGGTTTAAAACCCTAATGCTGACTATAAGGAAAAGTTCAGTTTAGGGTTTAAAACCTTAATGCCGACTGAATGGAAAAGTTCAGTTTAGGGTTTAAAACCCTAATGCTGACTAAAGGGAAGAGTTTAGTTTAGAGTTTAAAACCCTAATGCTGACTAAAGGAAAAAGTTCATTTTAGGGTTTAAAACCCTAATGCTGACTAAATGGAAAAGTTCAGTTTAGGGTTTAAAACCCTAATGCTGACTAAATGGAAAAGTTCAGTTTAGGGTTTAAAACCCTAATGCCAGCTAAATGGAAAAGATCAGTTTAGGGTTTTAAAACCCTAATGCTGACTAAATGGAAAAAGTTCAGTTTAAGGTTTAAAACCCTAATGCTGACTAAATGGAAAAGTTTAGTTTAGTGTTTAAAACCCTAATGCTGACTAAAGGAAAAATTCAGTTTAGGGTTTAAAACCCTAATGCTGACTAAATGGAAAAAGTTCAGTTTAGGGTTTAAAACCCTAATGCTGACTAAATGGAAAAGTTCAGTTTATGGTTTAAAACCCTAATGCTAACTAAATGGAAAAGTTCAGTTTAGGGTTTAAAACCCTAATGCTGACTAAATGGAAAAGTTCAGTTTAGGGTTTAAAACCCTAATGCTGACTAAAGGAAAAAGTTCAGTTTAGGGTTTAAAACCCTAATGCTGACTAAATGGAAAAGTTCAGTTTAGGGTTTAAAACCCTAATGCTGACTAAAGGAAAAAGTTCAGTTTAGGGTTTAAAATCCTAATGCTGACTAAATGGAAAAGTTCAGTTTAGGGTTTAAATATAAGTAGCTATAGTCGATTCTCAATTTTGATTCAAACAATGTTCAGCAAGAATAGATCAATTTGTTATCATTCAAACAGCTGAAACTATTCGACGACACGTATAGAATCGACTATACTAATTATACAATCAAAGACCATGATCAGAAATCTAACAGTATTGAACAAGGGGTTCAGGTTGTAATGCCAATACAGAAATGACCTTGGGAACTAATTAAATGGCCAATTACAAATTCAATCAAATATGCAGTTTACAAAACACACGCATTATCAGTGAATGAAGAAAGACTTTGACCATATACAGAGGGGTCCAGGCAAGGTGGGCAACAACAGTTGATAAAAATTAAAAAAAACAAACTAAACAAGACATTTTGGCCATACGAACAGACCTTTAACAAACACATGAAATGAATAAAGAAAAGAAAAACAAACTTACCTTAAAGTCCTTGAAAAAAATCAGAAAACCAACTCGTATTTGAAATGAACCTTCTTGGGGTTGAACGGACTTTAATCGAAGTGTTCTCAACTGAGAACACTTCGATTAAGGTCCATTAGACCCTAATCACTTGGCTTAAACGGACACAAACCAGGCATCAGAACTTCTAGGGTTCCTAAGGGTAGATTTGGGATCTAGGTTTCCCTGGTTAGATTCGGACCAAACCAAACATGGTTTGGTCACGAGGGAGGTCCGGGGACTATCTGGTGTGAAGCCGGGGTGCATCGGTGTAAGTCGAGGTCCGACTCGAATCTTCAAATGAAGATTCGAGAAGGTGGGAGGGGATTCGAGCTAAGTGGTTGGTGGATTTGGGTTCAGAATGGTGAGGTGCATCTATGGTGTTAAGGCGGGGGTCACCGGCGTCCATGCCGCCGGTTTTTGGTGAGGGGAAAGGGGGGCGGCTCTAGGGTTCCGGGGTTGGGATCTGTGAAGGGAACGACCTAAGGCAGGGGGGGGTTGGATAGGGGGCAGGGTGTGATATGAGGTTTTTTATACGGGGTGGATGATTGTGTCTTGGCCGTTGGATTGCCACTGATCAACGGCTGTGATCTTTCCATTAAAAGAAATGGTGTTGTTTGCTTTCATACTGGGGTGGATCAGGCCGGGTTTCATTGGGTCGGGTCTGATAACGGGTAAAGGAGATGGGATGAGGGCTGCTAGATCAGCCCGGCTTGAACGACTGAGATTAGACGGCCTTATACGGCGTCGTTTGGGTAAAGGATTGGCCTGATCTGAGCCGTTCCTTTGAAACAATCAACGGCTCGAAGAAATGATGCCTATACGGCGTCGTTTTGGGGCGTCTTACAGAAGGCCTGGTTGGACTGGGTCATTTGCATTGGTTTGGGCCTGATTTTATTTAAAATCTTGGCCCAAATCTAATTTTTTCCTTCTTATAATTAAATAAAAATTCTTAAAAACAAAATCATACCAATATTACTAAATACTCAAAACAACAATTATCACTCACATTGACATTTAATTAAAAAATAAAAATCATTAAATGCAAACAAAAAATAGAATAAAAGACACATATATTTTACGATTTTGCTTTTTAAATCAATTACGGTTCAAATACACACGACACACGCACATTTTTTGTATTTTGTTTTATAAAAAATAAAATGGACAAAATCACAAATAATTAATGAAACGCCACGTAAAAATCCAAAATTGTACAGCAAGACCAATTTCTATTATTTTGTTTTCTATTGGAGTGATTGTTGCATAAAACAAAAATCACGTGCTCAGAGCTGCCCCTCTTTGTTCGGAAACACGAAGAGTTTTCATGCAAAGATAAAGTGAGCGGATATGAGCGACTTTTGCCTATTGGACTACTCCGTGTGAAGCATTTTTTTTGAAAGATTTGACCGAATCTTTGCTTCGGAGATTTCCTACATATCCTAGGCTAAACAGGAATCAGGTCAATGTAGTTCGGGAAATTTTGGCAGCTGGGACTACCATGGGATTGCAATGCTTCCTGTTATTGTTGTTGATGTTGTCATTGTTGCTTTACTGACCGCCTTATTACAACCAAAGAAAAATTGAAACTGAACTAAATACTTATATGCATGTCAACTGCTAGTTACAAAATTCCTATCTATGATTCTTTTGCGACTTGATCTTGGGTCTTAGCTGATTTTGCTTGGAGACTTCGATCCGAATCTTGATGCTTGCGAGTTGTAGGTGCTTGTTTATCTCTGGGATACTGAGTGAGACGTGATTGGCAGAGTTCGGGACCTTGATCAAGTCTTGGAGCGATCCGCCTTCCATTTTCTCCGGTATCTCGGGTCATCTTCTTCTTCTTCCCCCCTTTTTATTCTGGGTTGAGACTCATCTCGTGGGTCGCCTCGATCCATGCGCCTCGAGGTTAGACCTGCGGGGAAAAACAAACGAACGAAATTTTCTGCCCCAGTTTCACTAGGAAACTTTCTTGAGTTATTTGCCAGGAAGTTCATAGAATTGATGAAGGAATTGGAAATTTTCAGTTTCCAAAATGCCAATTCCGGGAATGGATCAACAATACGGCCACAAGATATGAATGCTCAGTTTAGGGTTGGAGCCCTAAGGCTGGCGGGATGGAAATAGTTCAGTTCAGAGTTGGAGCCCTAATGCCGACTAGCTGGGGAGAAGCTCAGTTTAGAGTTGAAACTCTAATGTTGACCAACTGGGGGAAAGTTCAGTTTAGGGTTGGGGCCTTAATGCTGACTGAATGGACAGAAGTTCAGTTTAGGGTTTAAAACCTTAATGCTGATTAAAGGGAAAAGTTCAGTTTAGGGTTTAAAACCCTAATGCTGACTAAAGGAAAAGTTCAGTTTAGAGTTTAAAACCCTAATGCTGACTAAAGGAAAAAGTTCAATTTAGGGTTTAAATCCTAATGCTGACTAAATGGAAAAGTTCAGTTTAGGGTTTAAAACCCTAATGCTTACTAAATGGAAAAAGTTCAGTTTAGGGTTTAAAACCATAATGCTGACTAAATGGAAAAGTTCAGTTTAGAGTTTAAAACCCTAATGCTGACTAAAGGAAAAAGTTCAGTTTAGGGTTTAAAACCCTAATGCTGACTAAAGGAAAAAGTTCATTTTAGGGTTTAAAACCCTAATGCTGACTACATGGAGAAAGTTCAGTTTAGGGTTTAAAACCCTAAAGCTGACTAAATGGAAAAAGTTCAGTTTAGGGTTTAAAACCCTAATGCTGACTACATGGAAAAAGTTCAGTTTAGGGTTTAAAACCCTAATGCTGACTAAATGGAAAAGTTCAGTTTAGGGTTTAAAACCCTAATGCTGACTAAATGGAAAAGTTCAGTTTAGGGTTTAAAACCCTAATGCCAGCTAAATGGAAAAGATCAGTTTAGGGTTTAAAACCCTAATGCTGACTAAAGGAAAAAGTTCAGTTTAGGGTTTAAAACCCTAATGCTGACTAAAGGAAAAGTTCAGTTTAGGGTTTAAAACCCTAATGCTGACTAAATGGAAAAGTTCAGTTTAGGGTTTAAAACCCTAATGCTGACTAAATGGAAAAGTTCAGTTTAGGGTTTAAAACCCTAATGCCGACTAAAGGAAAAAGTTCAGTTTAGAATTTAAAACCCTAATGCTGACTAAAGGAAAAAGTTCAGTTTAGGTTTTAAAACCCTAATGCTGACTACATGGAGAAAGTTCAGTTTAGGGTTTAAAACCTTAATGCTGACTAAATGGAAAAGTTCAGTTTAAGGTTTAAAACCCTAATGCTGACTAGAGGAAAAGGTTCAGTTTAGGGTTTAAAACCCTAATGCTGACTATAAGGAAAAGTTCAGTTTAGGGTTTAAAACCTTAATGCCGACTGAATGGAAAAGTTCAGTTTAGGGTTTAAAACCCTAATGCTGACTAAAGGGAAGAGTTTAGTTTAGAGTTTAAAACCCTAATGCTGACTAAAGGAAAAAGTTCATTTTAGGGTTTAAAACCCTAATGCTGACTAAATGGAAAAGTTCAGTTTAGGGTTTAAAACCCTAATGCTGACTAAATGGAAAAGTTCAGTTTAGGGTTTAAAACCCTAATGCCAGCTAAATGGAAAAGATCAGTTTAGGGTTTTAAAACCCTAATGCTGACTAAATGGAAAAAGTTCAGTTTAAGGTTTAAAACCCTAATGCTGACTAAATGGAAAAGTTTAGTTTAGTGTTTAAAACCCTAATGCTGACTAAAGGAAAAATTCAGTTTAGGGTTTAAAACCCTAATGCTGACTAAATGGAAAAAGTTCAGTTTAGGGTTTAAAACCCTAATGCTGACTAAATGGAAAAGTTCAGTTTATGGTTTAAAACCCTAATGCTAACTAAATGGAAAAGTTCAGTTTAGGGTTTAAAACCCTAATGCTGACTAAATGGAAAAGTTCAGTTTAGGGTTTAAAACCCTAATGCTGACTAAAGGAAAAAGTTCAGTTTAGGGTTTAAAACCCTAATGCTGACTAAATGGAAAAGTTCAGTTTAGGGTTTAAAACCCTAATGCTGACTAAAGGAAAAAGTTCAGTTTAGGGTTTAAAATCCTAATGCTGACTAAATGGAAAAGTTCAGTTTAGGGTTTAAATATAAGTAGCTATAGTCGATTCTCAATTTTGATTCAAACAATGTTCAGCAAGAATAGATCAATTTGTTATCATTCAAACAGCTGAAACTATTCGACGACACGTATAGAATCGACTATACTAATTATACAATCAAAGACCATGATCAGAAATCTAACAGTATTGAACAAGGGGTTCAGGTTGTAATGCCAATACAGAAATGACCTTGGGAACTAATTAAATGGCCAATTACAAATTCAATCAAATATGCAGTTTACAAAACACACGCATTATCAGTGAATGAAGAAAGACTTTGACCATATACAGAGGGGTCCAGGCAAGGTGGGCAACAACAGTTGATAAAAATTAAAAAAAACAAACTAAACAAGACATTTTGGCCATACGAACAGACCTTTAACAAACACATGAAATGAATAAAGAAAAGAAAAACAAACTTACCTTAAAGTCCTTGAAAAAAATCAGAAAACCAACTCGTATTTGAAATGAACCTTCTTGGGGTTGAACGGACTTTAATCGAAGTGTTCTCAACTGAGAACACTTCGATTAAGGTCCATTAGACCCTAATCACTTGGCTTAAACGGACACAAACCAGGCATCAGAACTTCTAGGGTTCCTAAGGGTAGATTTGGGATCTAGGTTTCCCTGGTTAGATTCGGACCAAACCAAACATGGTTTGGTCACGAGGGAGGTCCGGGGACTATCTGGTGTGAAGCCGGGGTGCATCGGTGTAAGTCGAGGTCCGACTCGAATCTTCAAATGAAGATTCGAGAAGGTGGGAGGGGATTCGAGCTAAGTGGTTGGTGGATTTGGGTTCAGAATGGTGAGGTGCATCTATGGTGTTAAGGCGGGGGTCACCGGCGTCCATGCCGCCGGTTTTTGGTGAGGGGAAAGGGGGGCGGCTCTAGGGTTCCGGGGTTGGGATCTGTGAAGGGAACGACCTAAGGCAGGGGGGGGTTGGATAGGGGGCAGGGTGTGATATGAGGTTTTTTATACGGGGTGGATGATTGTGTCTTGGCCGTTGGATTGCCACTGATCAACGGCTGTGATCTTTCCATTAAAAGAAATGGTGTTGTTTGCTTTCATACTGGGGTGGATCAGGCCGGGTTTCATTGGGTCGGGTCTGATAACGGGTAAAGGAGATGGGATGAGGGCTGCTAGATCAGCCCGGCTTGAACGACTGAGATTAGACGGCCTTATACGGCGTCGTTTGGGTAAAGGATTGGCCTGATCTGAGCCGTTCCTTTGAAACAATCAACGGCTCGAAGAAATGATGCCTATACGGCGTCGTTTTGGGGCGTCTTACAGAAGGCCTGGTTGGACTGGGTCATTTGCATTGGTTTGGGCCTGATTTTATTTAAAATCTTGGCCCAAATCTAATTTTTTCCTTCTTATAATTAAATAAAAATTCTTAAAAACAAAATCATACCAATATTACTAAATACTCAAAACAACAATTATCACTCACATTGACATTTAATTAAAAAATAAAAATCATTAAATGCAAACAAAAAATAGAATAAAAGACACATATATTTTACGATTTTGCTTTTTAAATCAATTACGGTTCAAATACACACGACACACGCACATTTTTTGTATTTTGTTTTATAAAAAATAAAATGGACAAAATCACAAATAATTAATGAAACGCCACGTAAAAATCCAAAATTGTACAGCAAGACCAATTTCTATTATTTTGTTTTCTATTGGAGTGATTGTTGCATAAAACAAAAATCACGTGCTCAGAGCTGCCCCTCTTTGTTCGGAAACACGAAGAGTTTTCATGCAAAGATAAAGTGAGCGGATATGAGCAACTTTTGCCTATTGGACTACTCCGTGTGAAGCATTTTTTTTGAAAGATTTGACCGAATCTTTGCTTCGGAGATTTCCTACATATCCTAGGCTAAACAGGAATCAGGTCAATGTAGTTCGGGAAATTTTGGCAGCTGGGACTACCATGGGATTGCAATGCTTCCTGTTATTGTTGTTGATGTTGTCATTGTTGCTTTACTGACCGCCTTATTACAACCAAAGAAAAATTGAAACTGAACTAAATACTTATATGCATGTCAACTGCTAGTTACAAAATTCCTATCTATGATTCTTTTGCGACTTGATCTTGGGTCTTAGCTGATTTTGCTTGGAGACTTCGATCCGAATCTTGATGCTTGCGAGTTGTAGGTGCTTGTTTATCTCTGGGATACTGAGTGAGACGTGATTGGCAGAGTTCGGGACCTTGATCAAGTCTTGGAGCGATCCGCCTTCCATTTTCTCCGGTATCTCGGGTCATCTTCTTCTTCTTCCCCCCTTTTTATTCTGGGTTGAGACTCATCTCGTGGGTCGCCTCGATCCATGCGCCTCGAGGTTAGACCTGCGGGGAAAAACAAACGAACGAAATTTTCTGCCCCAGTTTCACTAGGAAACTTTCTTGAGTTATTTGCCAGGAAGTTCATAGAATTGATGAAGGAATTGGAAATTTTCAGTTTCCAAAATGCCAATTCCGGGAATGGATCAACAATACGGCCACAAGATATGAATGCTCAGTTTAGGGTTGGAGCCCTAAGGCTGGCGGGATGGAAATAGTTCAGTTCAGAGTTGGAGCCCTAATGCCGACTAGCTGGGGAGAAGCTCAGTTTAGAGTTGAAACTCTAATGTTGACCAACTGGGGGAAAGTTCAGTTTAGGGTTGGGGCCCTAATGCTGACTGAATGGACAGAAGTTCAGTTTAGGGTTTAAAACCTTAATGCTGATTAAAGGGAAAAGTTCAGTTTAGGGTTTAAAACCCTAATGCTGACTAAAGGAAAAGTTCAGTTTAGAGTTTAAAACCCTAATGCTGACTAAAGGAAAAAGTTCAATTTAGGGTTTAAATCCTAATGCTGACTAAATGGAAAAGTTCAGTTTAGGGTTTAAAACCCTAATGCTTACTAAATGGAAAAAGTTCAGTTTAGGGTTTAAAACCATAATGCTGACTAAATGGAAAAGTTCAGTTTAGAGTTTAAAACCCTAATGCTGACTAAAGGAAAAAGTTCAGTTTAGGGTTTAAAACCCTAATGCTGACTAAAGGAAAAAGTTCATTTTAGGGTTTAAAACCCTAATGCTGACTACATGGAGAAAGTTCAGTTTAGGGTTTAAAACCCTAAAGCTGACTAAATGGAAAAAGTTCAGTTTAGGGTTTAAAACCCTAATGCTGACTACATGGAAAAAGTTCAGTTTAGGGTTTAAAACCCTAATGCTGACTAAATGGAAAAGTTCAGTTTAGGGTTTAAAACCCTAATGCTGACTAAATGGAAAAGTTCAGTTTAGGGTTTAAAACCCTAATGCCAGCTAAATGGAAAAGATCAGTTTAGGGTTTAAAACCCTAATGCTGACTAAAGGAAAAAGTTCAGTTTAGGGTTTAAAACCCTAATGCTGACTAAAGGAAAAGTTCAGTTTAGGGTTTAAAACCCTAATGCTGACTAAATGGAAAAGTTCAGTTTAGGGTTTAAAACCCTAATGCTGACTAAATGGAAAAGTTCAGTTTAGGGTTTAAAACCCTAATGCCGACTAAAGGAAAAAGTTCAGTTTAGAATTTAAAACCCTAATGCTGACTAAAGGAAAAAGTTCAGTTTAGGTTTTAAAACCCTAATGCTGACTACATGGAGAAAGTTCAGTTTAGGGTTTAAAACCTTAATGCTGACTAAATGGAAAAGTTCAGTTTAAGGTTTAAAACCCTAATGCTGACTAGAGGAAAAGGTTCAGTTTAGGGTTTAAAACCCTAATGCTGACTATAAGGAAAAGTTCAGTTTAGGGTTTAAAACCTTAATGCCGACTGAATGGAAAAGTTCAGTTTAGGGTTTAAAACCCTAATGCTGACTAAAGGGAAGAGTTTAGTTTAGAGTTTAAAAC
This sequence comes from Nicotiana sylvestris, assembly GCF_000393655.2. NCBI lineage: Eukaryota > Viridiplantae > Streptophyta > Magnoliopsida > Solanales > Solanaceae > Nicotiana > Nicotiana sylvestris. The sequence goes on from NC_091066.1 coordinate 22,945,723, forward strand.
CCTAATGCTGACTAAAGGAAAAAGTTCATTTTAGGGTTTAAAACCCTAATGCTGACTAAATGGAAAAGTTCAGTTTAGGGTTTAAAACCCTAATGCTGACTAAATGGAAAAGTTCAGTTTAGGGTTTAAAACCCTAATGCCAGCTAAATGGAAAAGATCAGTTTAGGGTTTTAAAACCCTAATGCTGACTAAATGGAAAAAGTTCAGTTTAAGGTTTAAAACCCTAATGCTGACTAAATGGAAAAGTTTAGTTTAGTGTTTAAAACCCTAATGCTGACTAAAGGAAAAATTCAGTTTAGGGTTTAAAACCCTAATGCTGACTAAATGGAAAAAGTTCAGTTTAGGGTTTAAAACCCTAATGCTGACTAAATGGAAAAGTTCAGTTTATGGTTTAAAACCCTAATGCTAACTAAATGGAAAAGTTCAGTTTAGGGTTTAAAACCCTAATGCTGACTAAATGGAAAAGTTCAGTTTAGGGTTTAAAACCCTAATGCTGACTAAATCGAAAAGTTCAGTTTAGGGTTTAAAACCCTAATGCTGACTAAAGGAAAAATTCAGTTTAGGGTTTAAACCCTAATACTGACTGTCACACCTCCTTTTTCCGCGCCCGGGGGGGCGGGGGAGTTTTTTTCCAATTAAAGGACAATCGAAACGGGATTTATTTAATTATTTCAGAGTCGCCACTTGGGAGATTTAGGGTGTCCCAAGTCACCAATTTTAATCCCGAATCGAGGAAAGAATGACTCTATATTACAGTCTGCGTACCAGAAATCTAGATAAGGAATTCTGTTAACCCGGGAGAAGGTGTTAGGCATTCCCGAGTTCCGTGGTTCTAGCACGGTCGCTCAACTGTTATATTTGGCTTATTTATCTGATTTTTAATACAATATGAACTTATGTGCAAATTTATCTTTTAACCGCTTTATTATTATTGTTTTTATAAGAATGTGAACATCGCTTAAAATATATCCTTGGACTGTGTCACATGAAATGCACCCACAATCCGAAACATATTTTATTTGATGTTTTAGGATTTGGATTTGGGTCGCATGAAATGCACACCCGAGCTTAAGAAAGTAAATTATTAAACACGCGCCTAAAGAGACTATCGCGTTATTATTTTCTGCGGAGGCCGCGAAATTCGCTAAACGGCCCTCCTGAATTCTAAGTAATTTTAAACAAGTATTTACTGAGGGCCCCGCAATTTGTATTTTTATTCGGCGAGGCTCATTTCATTCTTATTTTTAAAGGAATTTGCAACGTCATGGAAATACATCTCGGGCCACGCCACAATCAATGCGCCCGTGACTAAAGACATATTTCGACTCCGTTGAGATTTGGATTTGGGTCACATAAATGTGCACCCGAGTTTAAGGAGATAACATTATTAAAGGCGCGCCTAAAGCAACTAGCGCATTATTATTTTGGGTGGGGCCGTGAAATGTACTAAACGGCCCGTCCCGGAATCTAAGTATTGAATACATATATTTTGCGAGGGCTCCACAATCTATACATTTTTATTTAGCGAAGCTCGTCTCTTTTTTTTTATTATTATTTATTATTATTATTTTTTTTTATATTTTTTTATTATTTTTTTTTTTATATTTTAAAGGGATGCCATTTTTACGCCTTTAACCATACTAAACCTTACAGCCTCTTTACAAATACCATCTCATAACTTGTGAGGATTTAACAAAAGAAGTTAAGCGAATGAGTGTTTCGGGCGTAGTAACAACAGGTACTAATACTAATTTTGTCCAAATAAACTAAGACAATGAAGGGACGAGCGAATCAACGTCAAACTGTGTCTTAGGACTACTAATACAACTAAATCAAATGAAATCAAGTAAACAATAATAACATAACACAAAAATATGTAACGCCAAAAATGAACAAAACACGTACGGTGAAAACATAAGCAGAACATTATCGCATCAATTTATATATTGCATCTTCGAATGTTCAACGTAACATTTCCTTATCTAATGTTTGAAGTTTACTAACCTGAATAAACAGAAACACATAGAGCCATGGACCGAACCCCTACAGCGACCTCAACGACCAACCTCGACATACCGGACCTCGACGAACAAAACGACCTCACGGAAAACTGAAAACTCGGCCCGAAAGTGCTAACAACCTACCATGCTCGCTTCTACTGACTTTTCTTGACGCAGCAGATTGGTGCGAAGAGATGAAGCGGAAGGGGTCGAGGGGGCAGAGGTGTTTGACGTGGTGTTAGACGTGAGGTGGTGGCGATGGCTAGAGCCTGGACGTGAGCTGATGGTTTTTGATAGTAGGGTCCAGGACTATGGAGGCCTGGAGGCGAGGAGGGCGATGACGGGTGAGGCAGCTGGAGGTGGAAGGTGTACGCCGGTGGTCGACGAGGCTGGGTAGCAGGTGGTCGTGAGCTGCTGTTTGACGTGGTGTTAGACGAACAGCAGCAACAATGGTTGCTGCTCGACCTACGCGACAATGGGGTCGACGATGAACTTGTTTGGTGGGGGTTCCGGCGCCGGGAAGGTGACGTTTGGTGGTGGTTGTTTGGACAGGAGGAGGAGGAGGTTGCCGGTGGGAGTTGGTCCGGTGCTGGGTTATGGACGGAGGGAAGCTTTTTTTTTTTCTAGGGTTTCTGCTTCTTCTTCAAAGAAGAAGAAGCGTGAACAGTATATCTTCTTTCCAAAAAATTCCCCAGCCAGTCCCCTTGTTCGTTCCCTTTTTTTTCTTTTTTATAGCTTTCTTTCTTTCTTCTTTTTTAAGAAGATGATGAAACAGTACTCTTTTCTCAAAAATTTTCCCCCCCGGTCCTTTTTCGTTGGTCCGTGTTTTTAATGCTTTGCCCATAAAAATGAGCCCCACGCGTGGTGGGGTTCGAGGCATATGTCCCCCACGCGTGGTGGGGTTCCCAATGTGTACCGGACACGGTTTATTATGGGCTAGGTCCGAAAATTAGGCCTAAAACCGGGTAGTTTAAACCCGAATATTATTCTTTTGCCCGGACCCGAGAAATAGGAACACGTTGCTTAACTAGTCCTATGTAAGCAAAATAACTACCAAAAATAAGACTAGTATTTAAACAAAACTATATCTTTTTTTTAAATATTTTTCAAGGTTTAAAATAGCTACAAAATATTAATAAAACTATATTTTTTTTTGTAATTTTCGTTTTAAAATATTAAGATAAAATATGAGATAATATTTTTGTATTTTTTCAAAGTTAAAAATGACTATAGAATTTTAATAGAATTATTATTTTTTGTATTTTTTCGAAATTATATGAGGTACAAAAATAAAGTGCAATTTTTGTATTTTTTCAAGTTTATGGGAAATACATAAACTAAAATTTATATATATTTTTTGAAATTTTCTTTTTGCAACGAAATAAAGTAAAAAATAGTTAAAATAGTTATACTAGACCCAATTTCACATATTCACACTAAAAATGTGAAAATTCTCGGGGAGGGTCAAAAATCACGTGCTTACAGCTGCCCCTCTTTGACTGGAAACACGAAGAGTTTTCCGACAAAGAACGACTAGCCGTGTTTTTGACCCGACCATTACTTGGACGGACTACACTTCAGGAAAGGGAGGGAATGTGACCGAGCCCTGGTATCCGAGCTGCCTACATATCCTTGGTTATACAGGAATCAGGCCACGTGTAGTTCGGGAATGAGAGAGATAGTGAAGTGTACCGAGGTGGAGAGCCGATCGAGGTGCCGTTCCGTCGAGGTTCCGGTCCGCGGTCCTGTCATTACAACAAAAATGAAAACTGAAAAAGACTAACTAAGCCTATCAGCTACTAGTTACAAGGATTCCTATCTCTTAAGTCTTCTGAAACTTGGTCTTGAGTCTTGAATGGTGCTTCATACAGACTTTGGATTTGAACCTTGATACTTGCTAGTTGTAGGCGCTAGTTCTTGAGCAGATCACATCCGTTCTCCACTTCCGTGCTTCGGATTCATTCATTTTTTCTTTTTCTTTTTCTTTTTTTCTTCTTTTTTTTTTCTTTTTGTGACTAGCTTTTATTGACCCTCTCAGACTGTTGACTCGCATTCTTGGGGCGAGCTTCTTGTTGCTTCTATCTTGGATTGAGTGCTGGGGACTTCTATCGTAGCCTTCTGCCTTCCAATGGGTTGCGGCTTGACTTTGAACGATGTTCCGCTGTTCTACAGGCGGACCCCTAACTTCTTCAATCTTCGGCGTATAACAATCTTCTGCTCTACAGGCAGGCCCCTGATAATCAAAACAATCAAAACAAACAAAATTTCCTAACCCAGTTTGCACTGGGAAGGTTTGTGAGTCGTTAGCAAAATCGTAGCCCACTGATACTACTGATGCAGTGCTGAGAGTGAACTAAACACTAGATTAGGATGTATTCCCTTGTTATACAGGTGGGCGCCTATTTTTTTTTTTTTTTTTTTTAGCATCTTAGGAGAAAGATTCATCGGACTAAGATTTTGATTATTTTTGGTTATCTTAGGAGAAATATTCATCAGACTAAGATTTTGATCCTAGGAGAAGGTTCGTCAGACTAGGTCTCTATCTTAGGAGAAAAATTCATCGGACTAAGATTTTGATCCTAGGAGAAAGATTCATCAGACTAGGTCATTTTTGTTTTTGGTATCTTAGGAGAAAGATTCATCAGACTAAGATTTGGATCCTAGGAGAAGGTTCGTCAGACTAGGTCTCTATCTTAGGAGAAAAATTCATCGGACTAAGATTTTGATCCTAGGAGAAGGTTCATCAGACTAGGTCTTTTCTTTTTGGTTTTTTTTTTGGTATCTCAGGAGAAAGATTCATCAGACTGAGATTTGATCCTAGGAGAAAGATTCATCAGACTAGGTCATTTATTGTTTGTTATCTTAGGAGAAAGATTCATCGGACTAAGATTTTGATCCTAGGAGAAAGATTCATCAGACTAGGTCATTTTTTGTTTTTGGTATCTTAGGAGAAAGATTCATCAGACTAAGATTTGATCCTAGGAGAAAGATTCATCAGACTAGGTCATTTTTTGTTTGTTATCTTAGGAGAAAGATTCATCGGACTAAGATTTTGATCCTAGGAGAAAGATTCATCAGACTAGGTCATTTTTTGTTTTTGGTATCTTAGGAGAAAGATTCATCAGACTAAGATTTGGATCCTAGGAGAAGGTTCGTCAGACTAGGTCTCTATCTTAGGAGAAAAATTCATCGGACTAAGATTTTGATCCTAGGAGAAGGTTCGTCAGACTAGGTCTCTTTTTTTTGGTATCTCAGGAGAAAGATTCATCAGACTGAGATTTGATCCTAGGAGAAAGATTCATCAGACTAGGTCATTTATTGTTTGTTATCTTAGGAGAAAGATTCATCGGACTAAGATTTTGATCCTAGGAGAAAGTTCATCGGACTAGGTCATTTTTTGTTTGTTATCTTAGGAGAAAGATTCATCGGACTAAGATTTTGATCCTAGGAGAAAGATTCATCAGACTAGGTCATTTATTGTTTGTTATCTTAGGAGAAAGATTCATCGGACTAAGATTTTGATCCTAGGAGAAAGATTCATCAGACTAGGTCATTTTTTGTTTTTGGTATCTTAGGAGAAAGATTCATCAGACTAAGATTTGATCCTAGGAGAAAGATTCATCAGACTAGGTCATTTTTTGTTTGTTATCTTAGGAGAAAGATTCATCGGACTAAGATTTTGATCCTAGGAGAAAGATTCATCAGACTAGGTCATTTTTTGTTTTTGGTATCTTAGGAGAAAGATTCATCAGACTAAGATTTGGATCCTAGGAGAAGGTTCGTCAGACTAGGTCTCTATCTTAGGAGAAAAATTCATCGGACTAAGATTTTGATCCTAGGAGAAGGTTCGTCAGACTAGGTCTCTTTTTTTTGGTATCTCAGGAGAAAGATTCATCAGACTGAGATTTGATCCTAGGAGAAAGATTCATCAGACTAGGTCATTTATTGTTTGTTATCTTAGGAGAAAGATTCATCGGACTAAGATTTTGATCCTAGGAGAAAGATTCATCAGACTAGGTCATTTTTTGTTTGTTATCTTAGGAGAAAGATTCATCGGACTAAGATTTTGATCCTAGGAGAAAGATTCATCAGACTAGGTCATTTATTGTTTGTTATCTTAGGAGAAAGATTCATCGGACTAAGATTTTGATCCTAGGAGAAAGATTCATCAGACTAGGTCATTTTTTGTTTGTTATCTTAGGAGAAAGATTCATCAGACTAAGATTTGATCCTAGGAGAAAGATTCATCAGACTAGGTCATTTATTGTTTGTTATCTTAGGAGAAAGATTCATCGGACTAAGATTTTGATCCTAGGAGAAAGATTCATCAGACTAGGTCATTTTTTTTTTTTTTTTATTCAAACAATTTAGGAGGAAATGCATCTCCTATGGGTAAAACTTAACTTTGAGGAAGTGCGTCTCCTGTGGGTACAATAAACTTAGGAAGTGCGTCTCCTATTGGGGATAACTGTTTTTTAGGAAGTGCGTCTCCTACTGGGTGAAACTAAACTTTAGGAAGTGCGTCTCCTATTGGTGAACTATTCTTAGGAAGTGCGTCTCCTATTGGTAGAACTGAACTTAGGAGGAAATGCATCTCCTATGGGTGAAACTGAAACAAACCTAGGAGGAAATGCGTCTCCTATGGGTGAAACTGAAACGAACCTAGGAGGAAATGCATCTCCTGTGGGTAAAACTAAACAAACCTAGGAGGAAATGCATCTCCTATGGGTAAAACTAAACAAACCTAGGAGGAAATGCATCTCCTATGGGTAAAACTAAACAAACTTAGGAGGAAATGCATCTCCTATGGGTAAAACTAAACAAACCTAGGAGGAAATGCATCTCCTATGGGTAAAGATGTGGAATGTATTCCCTTATTATACAGGTGGGCGCCTGGTGGTAAAGACACAAAATGTATTCCCTTGTTATACAGGTGGGTGCCTAGAATATGGAATGCACAGACAAAAGTATTCCTCTCGTTATACAGGTGGGCGCCTGTTTAAACTAAGACATAAAAGTATTCCTCTCGTTATACAGGTGGGCGCCTGGTTTTAAAACTTGAAATAAAAGACTGAAACCAACATATCCTATTTGAGGGCGGATGAACCCAACAGATCCTATTTGAGGGCGGATGAACCCGACATATCCTATTTGAGGGCGGATGAACCCGACAAATCCTATTTGAGGGCGGATGGACCCAAAAATATCCTTAAGACTTAAAATGTCTTACCTCGAATACTTGCTGGGGATTGGGATGAATTTTCCCCCTTTTTTCATTATTATCTTTTTTATTCATTTTTTTTTATTCTCTTTTTTTTCTTTTTGTTTTTGCACAGCTTCTTCCTTCGAAGACTACCTCCCTGGATTTACTTACCTGTTGGGGGGTAAAATGTTATCAGCTGGGGGTACCTGACTTCCAGAAAATTTTCTAAATGGAAGGAAAATTTTCTGCCCCAGTTTGATAATAGCCCTTGTGGCATGCGTTTCTGCCTCAATGTCATTTCCCTTACCTGTTTCAAATCAAACAAAATTGTTAGTTTAAAACGCGGTGGTTGGTTGTGATACTCCCAACGGGGTGGCTTTTCCTCTTTTCCTTCCTTGCTTTGCATTGCACAACTTGTTGGGGACGATTTTATTTGCTGGGTACAATCCCTTTCTGATGGGGATATCCCTCTTCTTTTGTGGCATAGCTCGGAAACTGGCATTTCCCCGACCTTTTAGTCTAGTATGGATTTCGCCAAATCATGCTCACTGCTTTCCTTGCTTTGTCCATGGGCCTTGGCCTTGAGGTTTATAACGCTTGTCAATCCTTCTGTCAATTCCCTTTTGCTGGGGATATCTGTATTGACACTGGCCTCGCGTTTGTTCCCTGCTGACTATACCCCTTGGATGTACTAGTCAGATCTCATTTTTGGAAAGCTGATGGCCTATTCGAAGTCACTTCATACTTGTTTTGACCAGACAGACTCTATTGGGGATTTTTCTATGAAAGGAAAAAGATAAAAGGGAACAGAATAAAAAGACAAAGGAAAAAAAACATGACTCTTTTAACAAAAGAAACTATAAATAAAAACCCTATCAAGTGCAGATGCCGACTCTAATGGCCATGACATGCATATGGGGCCTATCCTTTACCGTCAATCCTCTTTCAAGATCTTCGATTGGCGATTCCCCATCTGATTCTCACTCTTATTCGACTTGTAGTGCCCGAAGGGTTTTCACTATCAAGCCTCTCTCATTTTGGTTTTCTCTCAGCTTTTATCGCCTTATGGTGTCTGTGAAGGTTTTCACCAATAAGACTCTCTCATTTGTATCACTTTCCAGCTGGGAATTTGGAGTGTTGCCGGCATGACTCTTTTTGTTGGAGATTAGAGTCCTTTCTGTTGTGGAAACAGAATGTTATGTTCGCCGGTAAGAATCTTATTTGTCTGACTTGGCATCTTTTGAAGACTGGTCAGAAGGTCTTTCTTTGGACCGTAATGTGGGTTTTGGATAGGGCTAGAAAGAAAGGGTATTAAAGGCTCAAAAATGCATTAATTTTGGGTTATTAATTACAACCTTCGGAATTAGATTTATTTACATCAAACGCAACTTTTGCCCCAGTTTCTTGCTTGGGGATATTTTAATTGATTTTTTTCATTTTTCAAAACTATGACCGAGCCGTGAAGCGCCTACGTATCCTCTTTGAGGAATCAGGTCAAACGTAGTTCCCAATTCCTCTTTTCCATTTGACTTTCTTTCGTTTTTCTTTTCTTTTTTTTTCTTTTGTTATCATTTTCTTTTCTTTATTTTTTCTCTTTTTCGTTTTGTTGTTTTATTTCTTTCTCTTTTTTTTCGTCGCTACTGATTCCGAACGAGGGGTATGAAAGAAAAATAAACAAGGCTCAAAAGGGGAACGAAGGATAAAGTGTTTAGGTAGCAGAACAAAATGCCTTCGTCATTCCAGTCTTCCAAATATGCCAAGTGCAAACAACACAATTTAAATTTGTAGTCTCTTCTGATGGTGCTGGACTTGACAATTATATTCAACATCTGTTTGTTCATTTGTCACTTCTAAAGCACCGTTGGGCGACACTCTCATTCTCATTATTATGAACGACCCTCATGCCAATTTAGGCGAATCTTTCTTTAACGGTTTTCTTTGTGTTTAACTTGCCCCAGTTCCACATGACTCGGGCTCCAAATAATCTCAAACCGTTCTTATTTCCTTTAAATGCTCTGATCGCCTTTCCAGGGTTTTATGATTAACTTTAAGACTAGGCCCAAACTGGGTGCGCATGTCATGTCCCTAGAATCGGCATTGAACAAAAAATGATAAAAGGACTAAACAAAAAGATGACTGGAAATAATAAAAGACCGGATTTTGTATTAGACTACCGGTGAAATGGTTTGAATAACAAACAAATGAAATAAAAATCCTAAACAACCTGGACAAAACTAAAACAAACCGCTATGACAAAACGGAAAGATAAGCGGAAAGATATTGACACAAAACAAAATCCGAATTACAATCCTAATAATCCGAACAAACAGGAATGACAACAAAATAAGCCACCAACTGCTTCTTTCTTGTTAACCAAGGAACGGAGCGTCCTCCCATTTTATCAAAATTGGCCTTTTAACCACTGAGCTTTGCATCAATACTGCCAAGACCATTACCAGCTTCCATATCTCCGTCAACAAGTTTCCAACAAGATTCGAGTGCTTCTGTCATCAGGCCTGATCCCCGCAGAGTGTGCATCATGAGGTGCAAGTAAAGGATTCCGGGTGTCATTGTTCGGCTTACCACAAACCAACCACCTTAATTTTATTTGCAAAACAAACAGGTTAGAATGGACTCAGTCGGTCCTTATTATTGACAACATCTTTTTTCTTTTTCTCTTTTTTCGATTTTTTCTTTTTTTCGATTTTTTCAATTTTTTTTCTTTCTTTTTTTTCATTTCCATTTTTCATTTTTTCATTTTTTTCATTTCGTTTTTTTTTCATTCTCTTTTTTTCATTCTTTTTTCTTTTGTTGTGGTCGAATCTTATGGAGATTGCCTACGTATCATGACCCCGCATGAATCAGACCTTGCGTAGTTCGTGCCAATAAAAGATAATCAACACTAAACACACATTTTTTTAAAATTTAAAACAAACTGGGTTTCAAGGATTTAAAGATTACCCACCAGCTTGAAAATTAAACAACCCGCATGTTCTAATCAAAAGATTGGTAGACTTAAAACAAAATTCCAGCTCCCTTTCTCTGTTCGACAAATGCAACCAAATGGTTATTTTTGCAAATGTGGCCCCTTCCAATTTTCACATGAATTTTGAGGCCGGGGAGGATTATTTTGACACTTTAAAACTTGTCCATTCTTTTACGAAAATAACCTTTCGACAACTGAAAGATACTCTAAGGCTATTTCGGCAAGAACGGTTTAAGACGCGGCCGAAGCTGGCTCGGCTTATTATGACAAAATTTTCAAACGGTATTCACCTGACCGTCGACTCTTTTTTTTCAAATTATAATAAAAACTTGGTGCTGCAAACACGGCCCTTCAGCGCCTTGGGGACGAAGATTTATAAGGCTGTGTGGGTCAACTTGGACCAAAAATTCTAAACATGACCCGAAGGTGGCTATTTATGCAAAGTCAGCCTTCCGGCGTCCCTTTCGGGAACATTCGGCTATTTATGACAAAACAGCATCACCTGACTTATTTATGATAAAAACTAAAATTTGACATGTATTTTTTGTTATTATTATTATTATTTGTTTTTTTTGGCTTTTTAGCAAAACGGTGGGGTTGGACCCGATGAGGGTTGCCTACGTATCTCACATCCGGTGAGAATCAAACCCGCGTAGTTCGGGCAAACAAACTGTTTTTGAAAGGACCCTTTTCCATTTTCTATTCTTTTTTATTATTATTATTATTATTTTCACAACAATCAAATAGACTATTACTCTATTATTTTTCATTTATAACAAACAAACGAATTAACGAAAAACATAAAACATTCCTTCTTTTTTTTTGAGAAGGTGGGGTTGGACCCGATGAGGGTTGCCTACGTATCTCACATCCGGTGAGAATCAAACCTGCGTAGTTCGGGCAAATAAGGATAAGTAGATGAACTAACTTTTTTTTTTGAATTTTCGTTTAAAAGAACTACTTTAAAAGAAGCAAGGAAATATTATTTTTGATTGATTTTCTTTTTAAAAGAAAGACTAATATTTCTTGAATTTTCGTTTTTTTTTTATTCTAAAGAAAAGAAGAAAATATTTTTGAATTTTACCTTCAATATAAGAAATTCTAAAGAAAAGAAGAAAATATTTTTGAATTTTGAATTTTCTAAAGAAGAATCAAAATATTTTCGGATTTTTATTTATCTATTTTATCTTTTTGAATTTTGAACTTTCTTTTGAATTTTTTTTTGGATTATATATATACTTATTTTTGGAACAAATAATAAAATCACATTCAACGCCGGACTCTTTTTTATTTTACTATTTTCATTTTTATTTTGACATTTTCATAAACAGATAAACAAATAAAAACCCATTTTTAAAACAAAACCTTTTTTTTTTCATTTTTATGGCAAAACAAATATTTTCTTTTCTATATATTTTTTTTTAAAAACAAGACAGAACAATGATGATTTTTTTTCCTTTTCTTTAAATATAACAAACTAACAAGACATTTTTTCATTTTCAAAATTTCGGCAGAGTTTCGACTCTACTCGGACTTCTATGCTGTTATTTTCTCCTTTTTTCACGATTTTCTTATATGTGGAAAATGATGACAACATACAAAATCTTTTTTGAATTTTCATGCTTTGTTTTTTATTTGTATTTTTATTTTTTATATTTATTATTTCTTTTAAAAAAAATGTGGCATGGGAGACATAATGATTTCCAAGACTTCTTGGATTCCGCAAATGCTCCCCATGCGCTTTTCCCAACATATGAAGCGTGGGGGACATATGGGAATTCCAAGACTTCTTGGATTCCACAAATGTTCCCCATGTGCTTTCCCAAAAAGCAAGCGTGGGGGACATAGGGAATTCCAAGGCTTCTTGGATTCCACAAATGTTCCCCATGCTTCGATTAAAATAACATCATGCTGGAAATGACCAAATGACACATACGCCCTTGACTAAATATAACATGTAGCACATAGGATGCCAAAGATGGTCTATTATTTTCAGGTTGCTTGTCCTAGACGGACCCAACCCCTGTGTTGAGTCCCCTAAGTCAAATGCACATGATGCAAATAAACGTTCCTACTAGGGATCCGGCATGTGGCTTTGTTATACTAAGTTCATAACCTGGGTATTTGTTCTAGACCTGGCTTACCCGAGCGGACAACTCGAGCCAAGGATGGGAGCTGTGTACCGGTAACCAAAAGGCCATCCGATTTTGCAACTCCTCCGAATCCTCGTTCTATTTTGGCATATGACACTAACAGAAAGAAGCCACGACCAGCGTGCGCTCCTCAAGAGAGAAGAGAAGGGTTTCGGCACAGTTTATATGTACAGTTCAAACAATATCAAAGCAGTAAAAGCAGCATTTAGCACATTAGGCTCGAAACATGTAATCAAATCAGATAATAAATAAAGCCAAATAATAACAATTACACTAAGCTCGAATTCTTAACCCTGAACCAGTGGTTCTGGGTCATTAGTCCCCAGCAGAGTCGCCAGAGCTGTCACACCTCCTTTTTCCGCGCCCGGGGGGCGGGGGAGTTTTTTTCCAATTAAAGGACAATCGAAACGGGATTTATTTAATTATTTCAGAGTCGCCACTTGGGAGATTTAGGGTGTCCCAAGTCACCAATTTTAATCCCGAATCGAGGAAAGAATGACTCTATATTACAGTCTGCGTACCAGAAATCTAGATAAGGAATTCTGTTAACCCGGGAGAAGGTGTTAGGCATTCCCGAGTTCCGTGGTTCTAGCACGGTCGCTCAACTGTTATATTTGGCTTATTTATCTGATTTTTAATACAATATGAACTTATGTGCAAATTTATCTTTTAACCGCTTTATTATTATTGTTTTTATAAGAATGTGAACATCGCTTAAAATATATCCTTGGACTGTGTCACATGAAATGCACCCACAATCCGAAACATATTTTATTTGATGTTTTAGGATTTGGATTTGGGTCGCATGAAATGCACACCCGAGCTTAAGAAAGTAAATTATTAAACACGCGCCTAAAGAGACTATCGCGTTATTATTTTCTGCGGAGGCCGCGAAATTCGCTAAACGGCCCTCCTGAATTCTAAGTAATTTTAAACAAGTATTTACTGAGGGCCCCGCAATTTGTATTTTTATTCGGCGAGGCTCATTTCATTCTTATTTTTAAAGGAATTTGCAACGTCATGGAAATACATCTCGGGCCACGCCACAATCAATGCGCCCGTGACTAAAGACATATTTCGACTCCGTTGAGATTTGGATTTGGGTCACATAAATGTGCACCCGAGTTTAAGGAGATAACATTATTAAAGGCGCGCCTAAAGCAACTAGCGCATTATTATTTTGGGTGGGGCCGTGAAATGTACTAAACGGCCCGTCCCGGAATCTAAGTATTGAATACATATATTTTGCGAGGGCTCCACAATCTATACATTTTTATTTAGCGAAGCTCGTCTCTTTTTTTTTATTATTATTTATTATTATTATTTTTTTTTATATTTTTTTATTATTTTTTTTTTTATATTTTAAAGGGATGCCATTTTTACGCCTTTAACCATACTAAACCTTACAGCCTCTTTACAAATACCATCTCATAACTTGTGAGGATTTAACAAAAGAAGTTAAGCGAATGAGTGTTTCGGGCGTAGTAACAACAGGTACTAATACTAATTTTGTCCAAATAAACTAAGACAATGAAGGGACGAGCGAATCAACGTCAAACTGTGTCTTAGGACTACTAATACAACTAAATCAAATGAAATCAAGTAAACAATAATAACATAACACAAAAATATGTAACGCCAAAAATGAACAAAACACGTACGGTGAAAACATAAGCAGAACATTATCGCATCAATTTATATATTGCATCTTCGAATGTTCAACGTAACATTTCCTTATCTAATGTTTGAAGTTTACTAACCTGAATAAACAGAAACACATAGAGCCATGGACCGAACCCCTACAGCGACCTCAACGACCAACCTCGACATACCGGACCTCGACGAACAAAACGACCTCACGGAAAACTGAAAACTCGGCCCGAAAGTGCTAACAACCTACCATGCTCGCTTCTACTGACTTTTCTTGACGCAGCAGATTGGTGCGAAGAGATGAAGCGGAAGGGGTCGAGGGGGCAGAGGTGTTTGACGTGGTGTTAGACGTGAGGTGGTGGCGATGGCTAGAGCCTGGACGTGAGCTGATGGTTTTTGATAGTAGGGTCCAGGACTATGGAGGCCTGGAGGCGAGGAGGGCGATGACGGGTGAGGCAGCTGGAGGTGGAAGGTGTACGCCGGTGGTCGACGAGGCTGGGTAGCAGGTGGTCGTGAGCTGCTGTTTGACGTGGTGTTAGACGAACAGCAGCAACAATGGTTGCTGCTCGACCTACGCGACAATGGGGTCGACGATGAACTTGTTTGGTGGGGGTTCCGGCGCCGGGAAGGTGACGTTTGGTGGTGGTTGTTTGGACAGGAGGAGGAGGAGGTTGCCGGTGGGAGTTGGTCCGGTGCTGGGTTATGGACGGAGGGAAGCTTTTTTTTTTTCTAGGGTTTCTGCTTCTTCTTCAAAGAAGAAGAAGCGTGAACAGTATATCTTCTTTCCAAAAAATTCCCCAGCCAGTCCCCTTGTTCGTTCCCTTTTTTTTCTTTTTTATAGCTTTCTTTCTTTCTTCTTTTTTAAGAAGATGATGAAACAGTACTCTTTTCTCAAAAAATTTCCCCCCCGGTCCTTTTTCGTTGGTCCGTGTTTTTAATGCTTTGCCCATAAAAATGAGCCCCACGCGTGGTGGGGTTCGAGGCATATGTCCCCCACGCGTGGTGGGGTTCCCAATGTGTACCGGACACGGTTTATTATGGGCTAGGTCCGAAAATTAGGCCTAAAACCGGGTAGTTTAAACCCGAATATTATTCTTTTGCCCGGACCCGAGAAATAGGAACACGTTGCTTAACTAGTCCTATGTAAGCAAAATAACTACCAAAAATAAGACTAGTATTTAAACAAAACTATATCTTTTTTTTAAATATTTTTCAAGGTTTAAAATAGCTACAAAATATTAATAAAACTATATTTTTTTTTGTAATTTTCGTTTTAAAATATTAAGATAAAATATGAGATAATATTTTTGTATTTTTTCAAAGTTAAAAATGACTATAGAATTTTAATAGAATTATTATTTTTTGTATTTTTTCGAAATTATATGAGGTACAAAAATAAAGTGCAATTTTTGTATTTTTTCAAGTTTATGGGAAATACATAAACTAAAATTTATATATATTTTTTGAAATTTTCTTTTTGCAACGAAATAAAGTAAAAAATAGTTAAAATAGTTATACTAGACCCAATTTCACATATTCACACTAAAAATGTGAAAATTCTCGGGGAGGGTCAAAAATCACGTGCTTACACTGACTAAATGGAAAAAGTTCAGTTTAGGGTTTAAAACCCTAATGCTGACTACATGGAGAAAGTTCAGTTTAGGGTTTAAAACCCTAATGCTGACTAAATGGAAAAAGTTCAGTTTAGGGTTTAAAACCCTAATGCTGACTACATGGAAAAAGTTCAGTTTAGGGTTTAAAACCCTAATGCTGACTAAATGGAAAAGTTCAGTTTAGGGTTTAAAACCCTAATGCTGACTAAATGGAAAAGTTCAGTTTAGGGTTTAAAACCCTAATGCTGACTAAATGGAAAAGTTCAGTTTAGGGTTTAAAACCCTAATGCTGACTAAAGGAAAAAGTTCAGTTTAGGGTTTAAAACCCTAATGCTGACTAAATGGAAAAGTTCAGTTTAGGGTTTAAAACCCTAATGCCGACTGAAGGAAAAATTCAGTTTAGGGTTTAAAACCCTAATGCTGACTAAATGGAAAAAGTTCAGTTTAGGGTTTAAAACCCTAATGCTGACTAAATGGAAAAGTTCAGTTTATGGTTTAAAACCCTAATGCTGACTAAATGGAAAAGTTCTGTTTAGGGTTTAAAACCCTAATGCTGACTAAATGGAAAAGTTCAGTTTAGGGTTTAAAACCCTAATGCTGACTAAAGGAAAAAGTTCAGTTTAGGGTTTAAAACCCTAATGCTGACTAAATGGAAAAGTTCAGTTTAGGGTTTAAAACCCTAATGCTGACTAAATGGAAAAAGTTCAGTTTAGGGTTTAAAACCCTAATGCTGACTAAATGGAAAAGTTCAGTTTAGGGTTTAAAACCCTAATGCTGACTAAATGGAAAAAGTTCAGTTTAGGGTTTAAAACCCTAATACTGACTAAATGGAAAAGTTCAGTTTAGGGTTTAAAACCCTAATGCTGACTAAAGGAAAAATTCAGTTTAGGGTTTAAAACCCTAATGTTGACTAAATGGAAAAAGTTCAGTTTAGGGTTTAAAACCCTAATGCTGACTAAATGGAAAAGTTCAGTTTAGGGTTTGAAACCCTAATGCTGACTAAATGGAAAAGTTCAGTTTATGGTTTAAAACCCTAATGCTGACTGGCTGGGGACAAAGTTCGAGGATACTAACTGACCTCTTTTTTTGAATTTTCTTGTTTTAGTAGAAGAATAAAAGGGAATCTCTTGGAAACTTACCTTTCGAGTGAATTCCTTATTGCCAAACTGTTTCTTGTACTCATGTACCTTCTTCTTTGGGTGACACCTGCTTCTTGCACGGTTGTCTTGGATTATACCTGTTTCAACTTCTCAAACAAAGAACAATTGTTAGTTTGGAAATGGCGGTTGGTTCAGTGACCTTGATTGTTCTCATCGCTTTGTTGCGTCCTTATTTCTGTTGAGAAATCTTGTCATTGATTGGATTCAAATGGCGAAACCCTTTTGGACTGCTCAGGCTTGTATTTCCAAATTCTGTGATGATTTGCCTTGTAAGGCTCTTTTTGTGTCCCGTTTTGCTTGGAGATCCTCAACGGGGATTTTACTGGGGATACTCTGTGGGGATTTGTACAAGGCGGACTTGCCGGGGATTTGTTGCAAAGCGGACTTGCAAGGATTTGTTGGGAAAGCTCGTTGGGGAATTTTTACAAAGGGAGGCTCTGTGGGGATTTGTACAAAGGGAAGTTCTGTGGGGATTTGTACATGGGAAGTTCTGTGGGGATTTGTACAAGGCGGACTTGCTGGGGAAATTTCTCTCTCTTTTTTTTTTTTTTTAAAATGCAGTCAAACGTCATGATTCATCAGGTTTGGACAAATGTACCAACGAAACGAGGCATTTTCCTTCGTGAAACGGAATTTTGTGAAACCAAACCTGCCACCTATCCTTTCCGGGATATCTGGAACTCAGGGTTAAAAAATGAGAGGGAATCGAAAAAAAGAAAAAAAACAAAGAAAGGAGAAAGCAAACTTCAGAAAAGAAGTGTCCCTTTCGGGACGAAAAAGACTTATCTGAGGAAGACAATGCTATTAAATGGACATGACATGCTCTTTGGACTGGACGCCTGACCTTCAATGAACTTGCATTTCTTCCCGAACCAAAATGGGTATGTGTTCCGATGGAATTTTGCCGAGACTTCCTGGGGCGGAATCATATTTTCGGCCAACAGCGCCCTTTGCGGGTTTTCGCTAGTCGACCTCTCTCATTTCTCTTCCTGTCGTCGCTTGATAGCATTCTTTGCGAGTTTTTACTAAACAAGCTCTCTCATTTTGGTTTCTCTACTCCCGTCGCCTCCCGGTGCCCGTAGGTTTTCACCGTCGAGACTCTCATTTTATTTCTCTCAATTTAGAGTGTGCCGGTCTCCATTCGTGACGCTTCTTGGCTTCCCGCTACCTTTGGTAATTGATCTAAAGGGTTGTGCTTGGTAAAGAGAGGTAGATGATACTATGACTTTTAAACCGTTTGACGTGCCCCGGTTTCAATTTCAGGGAAAATGGGATTTTATTGTTGGTGTGACTGAACCTCAGGGAGAGGCTGCCTACGTATCCTTTCAGAATCAAGTCAAACGTAGTTCAGGCCTTGATAAATTTTTTTTTTTAACCGGCTCAAAGGCTTTTAGAGAGAGTTGATAGTGGGAATAAAAACCTTCAGCATTTCAAATGTGTCAGGACCGCTGAGGTGTCATTCAGACGTAGTATCTCTTGACTGCATCTGCATTTACTGCTGTTTTGGGGTCATTTCCTTCGATATCACCTAGATACAATGCTCCTCTCAGCAATATCTTCCTTATAATGTATGTGCCTTTCCAATTTGGAGCAAATTTCCCTTTTGCTTCCTGGTGATGTGGCAGAATACGCCTCAGTACCAGCTGACCTACTTCGAAATTCCTGGGTCGGACTTTCTTGTTGTAAGCACGGGCCATTCTTCGTTTGTACAACTGTCCGTGACAAACCGCGACCATTCGCTTCTCATCGATCAAAGTTAATTGCTCTAATCGAGTCTTGACCCACTCACTGTCTTCGATTTCTGCTTCGACAATGGTTCGAAGCGAAGGAATTTCTACCTCTGCCGGTATTACAGCCTTGGTCCCATAAACCAAAAGATAAGGAGTTGCTCCTACTGACGTGCGTACCGTAGTGCGATACCCCAACAATGCAAATGGTAACTGCTCATGCCACTGTCGGGAACTTTGGATCGTTTTCCTCAAAATCTTCTTGATGTTTTTGTTCGCCGCTTCTACAGCGCCATTGGCCTTTGGCCGATAAGGAGTAGAATTCCTATGCGTTATTTTGAATTGCTCGCATACATCTCCCATCAAGTGACTGTTCAGGTTTGCTGCGTTATCTGTGATGATAGTCGCAGGAATACCGAAATGACAGATAAGATTTGAGTGTACAAAATCCACTACAGCTTTTTTAGTGACCGACTTGAGAGTGACAGCCTCTACCCATTTTGTGAAGTAGTCGATGGCAACTAGTATAAATCTATGTCCATTTGAGGCTTTCGGCTCGATCGGACCGATGACGTCCATGCCCCATGCGACAAATGGCCAAGGTGCAGACATGGGATGCAATTCCGTAGGAGGTGCATGAATCAAATCACCATGCACCTGACACTGGTGACACTTCCGAACAAAACTAAAGCAGTCTTTTTCCATGGTTATCCAATAATAACCTGCTCGAAGGATTTTCTTTGCCAAGACGTACCCGTTCATGTGGGGTCCACACACTCCTGCGTGTACTTCGTGCATGATCTTTCTTGCCTCCTCGGCGTCAACACATCTTAGTAGGTTGAGGTCCGGGGTCCTTTTGTACAACAATTCACCGCTCAAAAAGAAACCACTTGCATGCCGCCTAATGGTTCTCTTTTGATCTCCACTGGCATGCTCGGGGTATTCTTGTGTCTTCAAGAACCTCTTGATATCATGGTACCATGGCTGTATACTTGATTCTGCCTCGATTATGTTACAGTAACCGTGCCTCTCCCTGATTTGGATTTCCAAGGGATCGACGTGGGCATTGCCTGGGTAAGGTAACATTGAAGCCAAAGTAGCGAGTGCATCTGCTAGTTCATTGTGACACCGCGGGATATACCTGAACTCTATTGATTTAAAGCGCTTGCTGAGGTCCTCCACGTGCTGTCGGTAAGGAATAAGCTTGACATCCCGAGTTTCCCATTCACCTTGGGCTTGCCGGATAATCAGGTCAGAATCTCCCATGATCAGTAAGTCTTCGACATCCTGATCGACGCCATATGCATGCCCATGATGCAGGCTTCATACTCAGCTGTATTGTTTGTGCAAAAGAAACGCAGTCTAGCTGTGGCTGGATAATGCTGACCGGAGGGCGAGATCAAAATTGCCCCAATCTCTACACCTTTGGCGTTTACGGCTCCATCAAAGAACATCTTCCAAACATGAGCGTTCTCCAAGACCACTTCTACAGTGTTTATTTCTTCATCTGGAAAGTAGGTACTCAATGGCTGGTATTCCTCATCGACTGGATTTTCGGCCAAATAATCTGCTAGCGCCTGGGCTTTCATTGTCGTGCGAGTGACATAGACTATGTCGAATTCAGTAAGCAAGATTTGCCACTTGGCCAGTCTTCCAGTAGGCATCGGTTTCTAAAATATATACTTCAAAGGATCCAGCCTGCTTATGAGGAAAGTAGTGTGGGCTTGGAGATAATATCTTAGCTTTTGAGCAACCCACGTCAGAGCGCAACATGTTCTTTCCAGCAGAGTATACTTGGCCTCGTAGCCGGTGAACTTCTTGCTCAAGTAGTAGATTGCTTGCTCCTT
This sequence comes from Nicotiana sylvestris, assembly GCF_000393655.2. Taxonomy (NCBI): domain Eukaryota; kingdom Viridiplantae; phylum Streptophyta; class Magnoliopsida; order Solanales; family Solanaceae; genus Nicotiana; species Nicotiana sylvestris. Next base: position 22,966,062 of record NC_091066.1, read on the forward strand.
CTTTCCGGTTATGTCATGTTGCCCGAGGACGCAACCGAAAGAGTTTTCCAAGACTGTCAGATACAAGAACAGTGGTCTCCCTGGCTCTGGCGGGACCAAAACTGGGGGGTTTGAAAGATATTCTTTGACTTTGTCAAAAGCTTCCTGACATTCAGCCGTCCATTTGATCGCCGCATCTTTCCTCAATAGCTTAAATATGGGCTCACACGTGCTTGTCAGCTGGGCAATAAATCGACTGATATAGTTTAATCTGCCCAACAAACTCATCACGTCTTTCTTCGTTCTTGGGGGAGGTAGATCCCTGATAGATTTTATCTTTGTTGGATCTAATTCGATACCTCGCCTGCTCACTATGAAGCCCAAAAGCTTGCCCGATGGAACTCCGAAAGCACATTTGGCTGGGTTCAGCTTCAAATCATACTTCCTCAGTCTCTCGAAGAATTTCCTCAAGTCTTGGATGTGATTATCCTGCGTCCTGGACTTGACTATCACGTCGTCCACGTACACCTCTATTTCTTGATGCATCATGTCATGAAAAATGGCAGTCATGGCCCTCATGTAAGTAGCCCCAGCATTCTTCAGACCAAATGGCATGACCCGATAACAGTAGGTGCCCCAAGGCGTGGTGAAGGCAGTTTTCTCAGCGTCTTCTTCATCCATCAATACCTGATGATACCCAGCGTAACAATCTACGAAAGACTGTATCTCGTGTTTGGCGCAATTATCAACAAGCATATGGATGTTGTGCAGTGGGAAATTATCTTTGGGACTTGCTCTATTCAAATCTCGGTAATCTACACATACCCGAGTTTTCCCGTCTTTTTCGGTACTGGAACCACATTTGCCAACCATGTTGTATATTGGACTACCCGAATCACTCCCATTTTCAGTTGTTTGGTGATCTCCTCTTTAATCTTGTCACTGACCTCAGTTTTAAACTTTCGTTGCTTTTGTTGAACTGGAGGACAATCAGGGTGAATTAGCAATTTATGAACCACTAGATCGACACCTAATCCCGGCATGTCATCGTATGACCAAGCAAACACATCTTTAAATTCAAAAAGAAGTTGAATTATCGCGTCTCGCATTTTCTTGTTCGTGTGAATGCTTATTTTGGTTTCCCGGATTTCTTCATGAGTTCCTAAATTAACCTGTTCAGTGTCATTCAGATTTGGCTTAGGTTTGTTCTCAAAATGTTCCAACTCTCGGTTTATTTCCCTAAAAGCCTCTTCTTCATCATATTCTGGTTCTGGGTTCATTATTTCACAGTTAAATAGCTCATTGTGATCTGGGCGTGAAGTCCGCAAACATGTCATATTTAAAGCCGCATTATTATAACTGAAAGAAAAAGATAAAGGAAAAATAACAAAATCAGAACAAAGGAAAAATGGAAAAACAACGATGATTTTTTTTTCATTTTTCTTCTTAAAATTTGGAAGACAACAATGTTTACAAACTCAGGAATTCGAAACAACAATTAAAAGAAGAAAACATCCAAGTTATATCCTGGAGATAACTTGGGATGCAGGAAAGGTGGTAGGACAGGTCTACCCGGACTTCCGCCTAGTCGGGAATGGCGTGGCCTCCCAGTTTCGGAGTTTGGCATTTTGCCCCATTTATAGTATTTCGGTGGTGCTGGTGCCTTCTCCTGGTTGAACCATGTGAGCCTCGTAGAGCATTTCTCTCATTGCCCCACATATCTCCTCAATTTCCTCAGCCGTGAAAACCTCGTCGTCTTCTTCTTCAGTGTATCTTGGTCCGACGAAAGTTTCATATAAAGTCGGCAGTGGCCGAGGCAATTTCCACCCCTTATTCTTCCTTTTCTTTGCCCATTCTTCATCTTCTGGGGTCGGTTGAAAACCTATCCCAAAAAGTTTTTTGGCGGAAGGCAGGGTGATGGGTTCTGTTATTCCTTGCAATGTTCGTCCGAGCCCTTTTCCTGGCCTGAATCCGTGCCGGATCATCTCTTTAGCCACCATAACCGAGGCGTTAGACAAGAAAGGTTGGGGGCAAGGTTTTCCCTCTTCATGCTGCTCTGCTAACACAATCTCGAAAGTTTGATAGACCGTGTGTTCGCTCCCTTCTCTTGGTTCGAGATATGGGATGGATGGGTCCCGATAAATAGAATGCTCGTCTTCCCCATGGACCACGATCTCTCGGTCTTCGTACTCAAACTTCACCATCTGATGAAGAGTGGAAGGCACAGCTCCTGCCGCATGAATCCAAGGTCTTCCAAGGAGGAAATTGTAGGACGTATCCATGTCAAGCACTTGGAAAGTTACCTCAAACTCTACTGGCCCTATGGTCAAAATCAAATCTATCTCCCCAAGGGTGTCTCTTTTGATGCTGTCAAAAGCCCTCACGCAGACATTATTGGAGCGGATTCTTCCGGTCCCAATTTCCATTCTCTGTAGCATGGAGAGGGGTCAAATGTAGACACCTGAACCCCCATCCAACATCACCTGCTTGATGTAGTAGCCTTCGCATTTAACTGTTAGATGCAGGGCTTTGTTGTGTGCCGCTCCCTCTGGGGGTAGATCGTTCTTGCTGAAAGAGACTTGGTTGATGGCAAAGAACCTCTCCGTCATCCGTTCCAATTGTTCAACTGAGGTTTCTACTGGTACGTATGCTTCATTCAAGGTCTTGAGTAAGATCTTTTGATGCTCGGTTGACCCCATTAGTAGAGATAGCATGGACACTTGCTCAGGGCACTTGCGCAGTTGATCTACTACTTCGTAGTCTGGCATTTTCATTTGTTAGAAGAAAAATTCCGCTTCTTCAATGCTTACGGGCTTCTTTGGCGGGAAGCGTCTCCGTGTGGCGTTGTTCAGCTCTTGGGTGTTTGAATACCTTCCAATGAAAGTACTTTCCGGAAGTTCCCCTGTGACTTCTTTACCTTTGTACGTTACCAACGTCCTTTGATAATTCCACGGCACTATGGACGGGTTGGTCATCGGCTTTTGTGGCACGCGTCCGATAACCACTGGCTCACTCAGCCGAGGTGGTTGAATCGTTCCCCGGACCACATAGGCCCCTTTCGATATGTACATAGGTTTTGCCCTTTTGACCTCGAAGCTCTGCGGCTTTTCTGCTCGACCTCGTGGGATGTAAAGAACTCCATTCTTCACAGGCACTGCCTTCTTTTCCACCTTCTTTTCGGGCTCGCACTTTACAGTATTGGCATTTTCCCCTTTTTCTGGTTTCTGGGCTGTTTCAGGCTTTTTCCCTGCGTCAACAATGACGATTATAGCTTTCAAAGCAGGGTCAAATTCTTTGTCTTCGCAAATCATTCCGATCAGCGACCCATTATTGTGAGCAGGTAATGGATTGTTAGTCATATTTGGGACCTCCTCGTCCCTTAGCACTATTTTCCCTTGCTCTATTAAATTCTCGACCACTCTTCTCAATGACCAACAGTCATTTGTATCGTGCCCCTCGGCCCCTGAATGATAGGCGCATCTGACACCGACTTTGTAAGAAGGTGACGCCGGGTTGTGCCTTGTCTAAGGAACTGGCTGCAGGAAACCCAACTGGACTAGCTTTGGTAACAAAGTAGAGTATGGATCACCGATAGGCGTGAAAGTCCTCCTCCTAGGTGGCTCTTGAGGACGGAAGTTATTTTGCGGAGGTTGTGGGTTATAGTGGTTGCGGTAAGAAGGCTGATTTCTGGGAGGTGGAGCTTGGCCTCTGTTGGCTTGGTGCGGCGGGTGGACATAAGGCTGGGCGTTCATGACCATGTAGGGCTGAGGAGGATATGCCGCATTTGAGTGGGGGTAGTAGTGTTGTGAGGTTCTTTCCGGAAAACGGGGCTTGGGATTACGATATTCCCTTGCTTCTGAGGCTGCCATGGCTGTTTCTTCCTTTTTCTTCCCTCTTGCCATTCCTCCGGACCCGCTTTGGACGGATTGGGAGGTCGCCCTTATGGCTGCTTGACTCAAAATCCTACCTATTTTCAAACCATTCTCCACCATCTCTCCAATCTTAATTGCTTCTGCAAACGGCTTTCCCATGGCTGACATCATGTTTTGGAAATAATCAGACTCTTGAGCCTGGAGAAAAGTAGTGACCATTTCCACCTCATCCATGGGAGGCTTCACCCTCGACGCCTGCTCGCGCCACTTAATAGCATACTCTCTGAAGCTTTCTGAAGGTTTCTTCTTCAAGTTCGACAGAGAATTTCGGTCTGGTGCGATGTCGATGTTATACTGGAATTGTCTCACAAAATCTCTAGCGAGATCATCCCAGACATGCCATCGGGACATGTCCTGGTCCATGTACCATTCCGAGGCTATTCCTACCAGACTTTCCCCGAAATATGCCATTAGCAATTCCTCTTTTCCGCCGGCTCCCCTTAATTGGTTGCAATATTTCTTTAGGTGAGCAATGGGGTCACCGTTCCCGTCGTACTTCTCAAACTTTGGGGTCTTGAAACCCACTGGTAGGTGTACGTGAAGGAACATGCATAGGTCGGCGTAAGAGACACTTTTGTGTCCGCTCAAACCTTGCATATTCTTCAAACTCTGTTCAAGGCTTCTCATTCTTTTGGCCATCTCATTTTGTTCCGCAATTCTGGGGTTCTGATCCTGCCCAGGTGCAAGCTCGCACTGAGGCTGTGGAGGATTAGTGCTGGTAGCGAACCTAGTTGGTTCCATCGAGAAAGATGGGGCTTGGAATGTAAACGAGGACGAGTCAAAAGTCGGCTTGTATGCAGCAGGTTGTGCCGTGATCGGGCAAGGTGGTGCAGTAAAGATATTTGTGTTTACATCCGTCGTTGACACTCGAGGATGAGACTCAGAGGGCGATCCAGCAGAGAAGGCTGAAATGGCTGGGTATCCGAATGGGGTAGCAGGATAACTTTTGGGGACATTAGAAGTCCCGCTTGTCCTGGAGAATAACTCAGGGAATCCAGGGACGATGCTTGGTGGCTCTTTTCCATTATTCCAGTCATCAAGCATTTCCAGCATGCGAAGCCGCAAGATTCTATTTTCCTCCGCAGTTGCGGATTCGGGCGTGAGGACGGCTGAGATAGAACTTTCCTCGGAAACAGGGATTGTTGGCAATGGAATCTCCGAAGACATTTCTATACTTCCTTTTGACCTTGTGAAGTAAGCGTGAGCACTGCCTCCTGTCTTAACAATAGGTAATGGAACACTCCCTTTCGATCTCGTGAAATATGAGTGCGAGGCCAGACTTTCACCAAACCAACCACCTTTTTCCAAAAACCTGGAAGGAACTCAACGACAAACGAACGGTTAATTCGAATCAAATAACAGATAGGCAATCTCACGTTGGGGCATGATGCACCTATACAGTTAAATGGATTCCTACATGTTTGCGACGAAAGCATGTGTCATTCCGGCATTCTTTTAGGCTTTCCTTTTATTATTTCCCTTTTTTTCAATTTTTCTCTTTGGTTAAACCGCGACCGGATCCGATGAGGATTGCCTACGTATCACGATGCCACGTGAATCAGATCATTACGTAGTTCAAAAACACAAATGAGCGTAAAAGAAGCACACCTTTTTTATTGTTGAAACGGTCTATTACACACTACATTTGCAAAAGAAAGAGCAAACTTTGAAAATAAACCTAGACTCAAATAGACTAAAACAAACTGATGGAAAAAACAGGCAGAAGATGCTAAGATAGAGACTCGACTTATGAGTACATTATGGTTTTGAACATTGGTGCCCGCGGGGCATCATTCGGCCTCGCCGCGGTCCTAGGTGTGAGATCCCTCTCAAGCTGCTCCAGCTCATGCATGGTCTGCTTGACATAACCCATCACTGCCGAGAGGACGGTAACGCTGGTCATGTTCTCACATCGTAGACATCGTCTGGTGATGGCATGGGCAATGGCCTTGATCCTATCTCTAGTTTGCTTCTTCTATATGAGTAGGCGTTTTATCTGATCGCTACACATCTTGAATACCTGAGAATCCTATATATGCTGATTCTTCAGTCGCCGTACTTCTAACTTCATCTGAGCTAACAAGTCGTACCAGTATCTGCTCTCAATTGGAAGTCCTTGGCCTGATTAACTGCTTTGATCTCAAGTATAGCCATCTCTCTTTTTATTTTGGTAACAGTTTTCTCGTGGTCTCCTTTTAATTGATTCAAGTATCGGCGATGCTTATCTGCTCTTGTATCCCACTGTGCTCTGAGCTCCGCCATGATGTTTTCGGACTTCTCTAAGCCATCTCGCCATTCCCTGACCTCACTTTTCAACCTTTTTATCAATTGCTCATCTGATCGACTCCTTGGTTGTTTATCAGCATCCGTCCTCATCTGTTTGATCTGGACCCTGAGCATCTCGTTTTCCTGAGTCAACCTGTTCTGCTCTCCCATATCGGTAGCAACTTGCACGTTGTGCTCATATTTCAGGCTTTCCACTTGTTGCTTCAACCGGCTGATTTCGGTACAATAGCCTCTTTCTTTTGCCAACCAATCCCACTGCTTTCACGACGACTCGGCGAAATTCAGGATGTGGGGTCTTTTAGCCGGCCTTTCATGTTCGAGTTCTATTCTGTACCATGCCGGGTAGCCTGGTGCTGTCTCACTTTTGGTCTGATCTCGCACACAAGTATCTGCTTTCAAATATTGACATTCATTCCAGATCTGGCTGATTTTTGCTTCCGGAAATTGTCCGTTAGGACTTATCTCAATCGCTTGAGCGCTAAGATCCTCCTCATATGGTATCATCTGGTATCTTCCGAACTGTCTCAAGACTCGGCAGGGCGCGTAAGGTTGAATGCTCTTAAGTCCCATCAGCAGGAAATGAGTTTCAGTTGCTGGCATATATATGACCTCATCAACAGGCAGCCACCCCAGTGTCCACTGTATTTGGTTGGCAGTAAGAGCTTGAATGAATGAGGTCCATGCCATAACTCTTTTGGGAAGACTGATCTCTTTGGTTCTTGTGTAAAATTCTTCTATGCAAGTTTTCTCTGAAGAACCATGGCTCAAGAGCTCGGAGCGATGGCAGAGATGTTCAGTCATCCACATTTGTAGCAGCAAGTTACAACCTTCGAAGAAATTCCCCCCGGCTTTGCAAGCTATGAGAGCTCGAAAAATATCAGATACTACCATAGGCGCGAGAGTGCTATCGTTTTGAGTGAGCAAAGTGCTGACTACCCCGGATATTTTCAGATCAATATTCCCATCTTTCCTTGGAATTACTAGGAGGCCTAAGAATGTTATCATGAAAGCCACCCGTCTGTGCTTGTCCCACTTCTGACGACTACCTTTGCTGCATAGCTTGTTAATCGGATTGTTGAATCCTCCTATATGACCATACCTGTCGTATATAAAGCATGGATTACAAAAATCGGCGGCCAAATCTGAATTGCGGACCGTCCTGGGTATTTTCAGTGAGTCCAGGAATCGATGTACCGTGACAGCTCTTGGGGCGACCAGGTATTTTTGCCTTAAAGAAAGTTCAGCATTTCCGATGTACCCAGCCATTTCTTCCAGAGTCAGGGTGAGTTCAAAATCGGAGAAGTGGAAAACATTGTGTGCCGGGTCCCAGTAGGTAACCAAAGCTCTTATGATATCTCCCCGAGGCTGGATTTCCAATAAACCCACGAGACCTTTCAGATATTTCTTGACTTCATCTTGTCCTTCAACACCTAGATCATTCCACCATAGCCGCAACTTGACAGGGATTTTAGTCATTATCAAAAAGTGTTCATTTTGCATTGTGCTCATCCTGCACATTTATTTAGGGTGATTATTAAAAAAAACCTTTATTAGACTCAAAATTAAAAATTATCTAGATCTTTTTTTTTAAGAGATTTTTTTTTTTGCAAAATGGGAGGTTGGACCCGATGAGAGTTGTCTATGTATCTCACACCGTGTGAGAATCAAACCGGCGTAGCTCGGTCGATCGGGCGTAGAGGTAATAAACTAACCCTTTTTTTCTGAATAAACTACTTACAAAGAAAAGGAGAAAATATATTTATTTTTTTTATTTAGATTTTTTTTATATATGTTTTTTATTATTTTGAAAAGAGATGATGACTAAAAAATATTTTTCTTTGAATTTTAACTTCTTTTCATTTTTTTGAAATTTCGAAAATCTTTTAAGGAAGTACCTGGACTATTAGTCTGAACTTATAAAAGAGATATTACAAAGGAAACAACACATTTTTCGAATTATGAATTTTCCATTTTTTCTTTTTACTCTTAAATAAATTCTTCTTTTTTTTTTGATTTTGAAAGTGATTAAAAAATTTTATTATATTTTTTTTATATGTTTTTTTTATAAATCAAACTAGAAGACAAATTTTGTTTTTATTCTTTTGTTTTTTTTAGAAAAAATTCCGGCGAGGTTTTGACACTACTTGGACATTGGTTTTATTTTTCCAAAATAAGTAATTATCTCCCTACGCTGCTATTTTTCCCTTTTTAGAAACCGGTCAACATGCAGGTCCGAAGCAAATAAATGCGCAAAACAAACGGGATGCAGCAGGATGGTCTTTTTATTTCAGGTTGCCTGTCCTAGACGGTACCCCTGTGTTGAGTCCCCTATGTCAAATGCAACATGATGCAAATAAACGTTCCTACTAGGGATCCGGCATGAGGTTTCGTTATACTAGGTTTATAACCTGGGTATATGTTCTAGACTGTGTACCCGAGCGGACAACTCGAGTCGAGGAGGGGGCTACGTACCGGGGACCCGCGAGATCGTCCGGCTTTGTAACTTGTCCGGCCTCTTTCTTATTTCAGGTATTGACACTAACAGAATAGGGAGTCTCGACCAGCGAGCTTCTCCCCGGAGGTAAGAAGAGAAGGGTTTCGGCACAGTTTATATACAGTTCAGATAATATCAAAGCGGTAAAAGACAACATTTAGCACGTTATGCCAAAACATGTAATAAAGATCAGATAATAAAGCCAAATATAACAATTATTCTAAGCTCGAATTCTTGAACCCTGAACCGGAGGTTCTGGGTTAAAATGTCCCCAGCAGAGTCGCCAGAGCTGTCACACCTCTTTTTTGCGCGTCCCGCCCCGAAGGGTAAAAATGCGCGAGGGGAGTTTTTCCAATTTAAGTGACAATATTCGAAATGGGATTATTTATTTAATTCAGAGTCGCCACTTGGGAAAGGTTTGGCTTTTGGTGTCCCAAGTCACCGGTTTATCTTGAATCCCAAATCGAGGAAATTTTCGACTTTTCCAAATGAAGTCTGCGAACCAGAAATTCTAAGTAAGGAATTCTGTTGACCCGAGGGAAGGTGTTAGGCACCCTCGAATCCCGTGGTTCTAGCACGGTCGCTTAAATTATTATAATGGCTAAATATCTGATTTAAATACATGTTATGACTTACGTGCTTTTATTAAGTTTAAACCGCTTTTATGGTTATCATTTATTTTTTATATAATTGCAACGTCGTGAAAATGCATCTCGAACCACGTCACAATCAATGCACCCGTGGTCGTCGACACATTTTGACTCCGTTAAGATTTGGATTTGGGTCACATCAATGTGCACCCGAATTTAAGAATGTAATTTAATTTAACCGTGCCTAAAGAGTCTAACGTGTTATTGTCTTTGGAGAAGGCGGGGAAATTCACTAGACAGCCCATCCCAAATTCTAAATATTTATTATGATTAATTATTGAGGGCCCCGCGATGTATATCTTTATTTGAACGAGGTTCATCTCATTATTTTAAAAGGGATATCTTAAGGTGGCTACATTTCTATTATGTTTGTCTCTAAAAATAGAAAGGAAAAAGGTAAGTGCTAATTCAATTGCATGCTTTTAGCCAAATCCGGATTTCCTGTTAATCATCTGATTAGTTGTTTACAAGATGAAGAATGCCATACCTCGTGGAACCTGCCTTTAATTTGATAAAAATTACATACAAGCTGGTGAAACGCTACACTTACATCCAAACATTTCTTGAATTGAATTTAACTAAACTTATTTAGGCTAGATTAAGGGAATTAACTACTAGGCATTGTTACTAATGGGGATTCGAACGTGATCCTATATACTGCTTAACGGGACCCGATAAAAGAACTAAAATAAAACAGAACAACATTGTGTAAAGTTGAAGTATTCTATCCTATGCATATCATTATAGCTAAAAAGGAATCTGGTCAATCACTATGTCAATTATCCGTGCATTCTGTGTACTATACAATTACATACCTCGTACCAACAAACAACTATAAACTAAAACACAAGAGGCTAAAACTCAGTTAAGTATCAATTAACTATCCTTTCATGCTATTGAATTACAAACTAATCAATTATACGAGCCCATCAATATACCATGAGTATTACATCACATACTTAAACTTCTTCAACATCTTTCATTTCATGCTTTCAAACTGTTTCAGTTACACCAATATGGGACTCGAAATGTGTACCTGGAATGTTGAAAATGCAGAGGAGAAGAAGAAAGAGATAGGAAAGTCAGCAGCAGCAGGAAACAAAGTAACAGCAGCAGACAAAGTAGCAGCGGCAAACAAAACAACACAGCAAAACAGGCTTGAGTGCAAGAATGCAACTATAGCCGATAGAAAAGGTAGCCAAATGACAGCAGCCCACAATGGAGTAGAATCAGAACTCCAGGCAGACCAGAACCAGCAATAAACCAATGAAAACACTCAACCAGTAGACTCGATTGGAACTTCAGAGAATCAGAATTGTTTGAAAAGGTTGAAAACAAATGAAGCCCAACCCACAATAGGAAGAAACAGTTCCTGATTGTTCTGACTGTTTTTCTTTCTTGTTCCCCATTTTCTGTATCTATGCTCTCTAAAATCAGTCTGTATATGCCTATTCTGTGGTCTCTCTCTAAATCTCTCTTCTCTTTAAAATTCAGTCTCAATTTTCAGTCCCAAAAATCTGTCTGTGTTTTTCTTTTCAAAATTCAGTCCCCTTTCATGGAAGTTCTGCCTGTTTTTTATAGCCTAGCAATCAACCCTTTACAGTCTGTTAAACACATTCAGGTCCCCTCCCATGTGATCTGTGGTTTTTCCACTCATCTTTTAAAATTAACAAACCCCTCCCATGATATTCCCTGACAGTCCCCTTTAACATTTTATTAAACTAAAAGCAGGCAGGGGCAGCAAGAATATAATCTGACAGCATATTCTGTCAAACTATTTTAATCTAAAAAGGGCCTTTATGTGTGTTGTGCACAAATGCATATGCCACCAATTCAGACTGCGGTTACAAACCAAATCCTTAAGTTTCTGATTCAAATCAACAAATATAAGTAGCTATAGTCGATTCTCATTTTTGATTCAAACAATGTTCAGCAAGAACAGATCAATTTGTTATCATTCAAACAGCTGAAACTATTCGGCGACACGTATCGAACCGACTATACTAATTATACAATCAAAGACCATGATCAGAAATCTAACAGTATTGAACAAGGGGTTCAGGTTGTAATGTCAATACAGAAATGACCTTGGGAACTAATTAAATGGCCAATTGCAAATTCAATCAAATATGCAGTTTACAAAACACACGCATTATCAGTGAATGAAGAAAGACTTTGACCATATACAGAGGGGTCCAGGCAAGGTGGGCAACAACAGTTGATAAAAATTCAAAAACACAAACTAAACAAGACGTTTTGGCCATACGAACAGACCTTTAACAAACACATGAAATGAATAAAGAAAAGAAAAACAAACTTACCTTAAAGTCCTTGAAAAAAATCAGAAAACCAGCTCGTATTTGAAATGAACCTTCTTGGGTTTGAACGGACTTTAATCGAAGTGTTCTCAACTGAGAACACTTCGATTAAGGTCCATTAGACCCTAATCACTTGGCTTAAACGGACACAAACCAGGCATCAGAACTTCTAGGGTTCCTAAGGGTAGATTTGGGATCTAGGTTTCCTTGGTTAGATTCGGACCAAACCAAACATGGTTTGGTCACGAGGGAGGTCCGGGGACTATCTGGTATGAAGCCGGGGTGGATCGGTGTAAGTCGAGGTCCGACTCGAATCTTCAAATGAAGATTCGAGAAGGTGGGAGGGGATTCGAGCTAAGTGGTTGGTGGATTTGGGTTCAGGATGGTGAGGTGCATCTATAGTGTTAAGGTGGGGGTCACCGGCGTCCATGCCGCCGGGTTTTTGGTGAGGGGAAAGGGGGCGGCTCTAGGGTTCCGGGGTTGGGGTCTGTGAAGGGGACGACCTAAGGCAGGGGGGGGGTTTGGATAGGGGGCAGGGTGTGATATGAGGTTTTTTATATGGGGTGGATGATTGTGTCTTGGCCGTTGGATTGCCACTGATCAACGGCTGTGATCTTTCCATTAAAAGAAACGGTGTCATTTGCTTTCATACTGGGGTGGATCAGGCCGGGTTTCATTGGGTCGGGTCTGATAACGGGTAAAGGAGATGGGACGAGGGCTGTTAGATCAGCCCGGCTTGAACGGCTGAGATTAGACGGCCTTATACGGCGTCGTTTGGGTAAAGGATTGGCCTGATCTGGGCCGTTCCTTTGAAACAATCAACGGCTCGAAGAAATGATGCCTATACGGCGTCGTTTTGGGGCGTCTTACAGAAGGCCTGGTTGGACTGGGTCATTTGCATTGGTTTGGGCCTGATTTTATTTAAAATCTTGGCCCAAATCTAATGTTTTCCTTCTTATAATTAAATAAAAATTCTTAAAACAAAATCATACCAATATTAATAAATACTCAAAACAACAATTATCACTCACATTGACATTTAATTAAAAAATAAAAATCATTAAATGCAAACAAAAAATAGAATAAAAGACACATATATTTTACGATTTTGCTTTTAAAATCAATTACGGTTCAAATACACACGACACACACACATTTTTTGTATTTTGTTTTATAAAAAATAAAATGGACAAAATCACAAATAATTAACGAAACGCCACGTAAAAATCCAAAATTGTACAGCAAGACCAATTGCTATTATTTTGTTTTCTTTTGGAGTGATTGTTACATAAAACAAAAATCACGTGCTCACAAATATAATAAATTAATAGAAGTGGTAATAGACAAGTCATAATCAATAAAATACAGGAATAGCCAAAAATTGATTTAAGCCGGACATGAGTCAATAAAGCGACCGTGCTAAAACTACAAGACTCGAGGGGTGCCTTACACCTTCCCCTCGGTCAACCGAATTCCTTAATCAGTCTTCTGTTTTCGTAGACCATGAATTAGGAGTCAAATTTTCCTTTTGATAAGGGATTCAATAAAAGGTGACTTGGAACACCAAAACTCAATTCCAAGTGGCGACTCTAAATAATAAATAATCCATTTTTCAAAACGTCACTTCAATTGGAAAAAACTCTTCAAACTCAACCTCGTAATAAGGGTTGCGTGGCAAAAAAGAGGTATGACAGTAAAGATATGCCATAAGTGGTTCTACTTTTAACAATTAAGGATGTCTATGTTATTCATTCTCGTAAAGTGATATTCAAGCATATCTAAGTACGTATCTAGTTCCCTGTTGAGGTATATGATAAAGATATTAATGTTCATAATATAGTGATACATGCATCTTCATGCATTTACCACTGTGCTACAGGCGGTTGGGCAGTCATGGGCAGTCATGTATTTAGCACTATGCGAAGGCCGGTCGGACAGTTACCACTGATTAGTTGGGCAGTCATGCATCATATGATATGGATAATAGAAATAGTCTCGAAGAGAAGCATTATATATGTAAGTATAATATGATATGGATAATAGATGGATAATAGAAATAGTCTTGAAGAGAAGCATTATATATGTAAGTATAATAAGTATGAACATACGCTGGCACTTCAGAGATTCAGGTTGATTCTTATATGTTTTTAATTAATGTTGACATATTGTAATGTTTCAGTTCCGCCTTACATACTCGGTACATTATCGTACTGACGTCCTTTTATTGGGGACGCTGCATTCATGCCTATAGGTATAGATAATCAGTTTGACGAACCCTCATAGTAGACGAGATTGGCATTCAGCGAAGGATTGTTAAAAACCCACCTCCCCAGCACGGCACCGGGTGCCAGCCACGCCTCCCCACGTTAGGGGCATGACATATATCAATATGTTTGATCCTTTTATGAAAGTTACGATCCGAATTTTCCACCCTCGGGAGTCGTGATGGCGCCTACTAGTGAAAGCTAGGCAAGCCAATCATTCCAAATAATTTACCCTTTTCCATTTTGAATCCTTTAATAGTTATGAATTAACATTATATAAACAGTGAAAATAATAAAGCGGAAGAATAAAATGGAACAATTTAAAATAACGCCGATACAACTCCATGAACATAAGCTACCCAGAACTGGTGTCACAATCTCACAGGCTATCTAAGAATACTACAAATAGGGGTCTGAAAGATACAAAACTGTTTCTGAAATACATGAAAGAAACAATAAGGAAAGATAGAAAGAGATGCCAAGGCATGCGGACGCCTGCAGGACTACCTCGGGTCTCCGCCACTGGACTGAAGGCAGCAACCTCACTGTGGTCCGAAAGCTGCAGCACCGGAATCTGCACACAGTGTAGAGTGTAGTATCAGCACAACCGACCCCATGTGCTGGTAAGTGCCTAGCCTAACCTCAGCGAAGTAGTAACGGGGCTAGTATAAGACTACCAAATAAACATGTGCAGTTATATTATATACAACAAGTAATAATGACAGAAACTAGCAGCTAAAGATGGGAAGGGGAAACATGTTGCGGAGAATACCATGTACAACCAAAATTTCAGTAAAGAAGTGAAAGGAACATGAAAATTCAAATATAAGCAAGAATAAGGAAATCAAAGACAAATGCACGGTATCACCCTTCGTGTTTTTACTCTCGTCCTCACCATAAGAATCAATATAATCAGCACGGCATCACCCTTCGTGCTTTTACCTCATATAATCATGGCAAGGAATTATCCTTCGTGCATTATCACTCATATCATGGCACAGTATTGTACATCGTGCGTCACGGCATCACCCTTCGTGCTTTTACACTCTTCCTCACCCAAGCAATAATCACAAAGCAATTTGGGCAAGGGAATCAATAAAATCACAATAAAATCCCGGCAAGAAAATAATAGCATAACAACAATATCCCGGCAAGGGAGACAATATCATGAGTAATAACATCCCGGCAAGGGAGATAATATCAAAAGCAATAACATCCCGGCAAGGGAGACAATATCATAAAACTATTCTCTTTTCCACAATTACTTCACAACTCAATTCTCAACTCGAGCCAACACTCTACAATGTTCAATTACCAATAATACTTTCACAAGCCTTGTTCAACAATAGAAATCATCATATAAAGCAAGAACAATACGAAACGAGAGTCACATCAATCATAGTATAAGACTCACGGACATGCTTGACACCGACGTATAGATACTCGTCACCATACCTACACGTCGCATTCAACAATTAACACATAGCAAATAAGACACAACTCCTAATTCTTCAAGCTAAAGTTAGACCAAACACTTACCTCAATGCCATGAACACAATTCAAGCCTCATATCGCTTTACCTCATATCGCTTTACCTCATATCGTTTCCACCACCAATTCGCTTGTATCTAGCCATAATTTAGTTAACGATATCAATAGATGCTAAATGAATCAATTCTAATGCATGAAAATATATTTTCTAAAGATTTCCCCAAAAAGTCAAAAATCGACCCCGGCTCACATGGTCAAAACCCGAGGTTTGAACCAAAACTCGATTACCCATTCACCCACAAACTCAAATATATAATTTGTTTTGAAATAGACCTCAAATCGAGGTCTAAATCCCCAAAATTTAAATATCCTAAGTTCTACCCAAAACACCCAATTTTCCCCATGAAAACCCTTGATTTTTAGTTGAAATCATGTCAAAAAGATGTAATAGATTAAATAAAATGAGTTAGAAATGACTTACAATCGATTTGGAGAAGAACTTTTCTTCGGAAAATCGAGAGAGCTTAAGTTACAAATCATGTCAAAAAGATGTTATAGATTAAAAAAAATGAGTTAGAAATGACTTACAACTGATTTGGAGAAGAACATTTCTTTGGAAAATCGCCCAAGAGAGCTTAGGGTTTAAGAGAGTTTGAAAAATGAAGAAAAATGCGTCTAAGTCCCAATTAACTAGTCGCAGATGTCGCAATTGCGACAAGAGCCTCGCAACTGTGAAGCTCGCAAATGCGAAGAAGGCCTCGCATTTGCAAACCTGGGAATTTTCTTCTAACCTCCCAATTGCGAACAAATAGTCGCAATTGCGATACTGGGCATTTTCTGATGACTTCGCATTTGCGAAGGGTGGTTCGCAATTGCGACCACTGGCAGGAAAGGCTTTCTTCGCAAATACGATCAAGCCCTCGCAATTGCCAAGCCTGTTGGGCTCGCAATTGCAAAGCCTGATCTCGTAATTGCGAGATCAGAGCCTGCAACACAGCTGAACCTGCAACAACCATTTCCCTAAGTCCAAATTCACTCTGTGGCCTATCCAAAACTCACCCGAGCCCTCGGGGATCCAAACCAAACATGCACGCAAGTCCAAAAATATCATACGAACTTGTTCGTGCAATCAAATCATCAAAATAACATCAAGAACTATAAATTAAACCCCAAATTCATGAAATCACTCAAGAACATCAAATTTTTCAATTTCTCAACTATAGGTCCGTTTTACACCAAACAAATTCCGATCTTTACCAAATTTTATAAATTCAGCCTAATTATTATTTCAAACATGTACCGGGTTCCGAAATCAAGATACGGGCACCATATCATCAATAAAATGCATCAATTCACTTCTAAAAACCTTTATATTTTTCAGAAAATAATTTTCTTTAAAAATTCATTTCTCGGGCTTGGGACCTCGAAATTCGATTCCGGGCATACGCCCAAGTCCCATATTTTACTACGGACTCTACGAGACCGTCGGTTCACGGGTACTGGTCCATTTACCAAGGATGTTGACCAAAGTCAACTTTATTCAATTTTAAAAGCTAATTCCTTATTTCACTTAGTTTTCACATAAAAGCTTTTCGGAAATGCACCCAGACTGCACACGCAAATCGAGATGAGATAGAAAGAGGGTTTTAAGGCCTCGGAACACCGAATCGACTTGTAAAACAAGTGATGACCCACATTCTCCACCTCTAAAACAACCTTTCGTCCTCGAACGGACATAGAAAAGAAGTACTTGAGTCGGAGAAAAGATGGGGATATCGGCTCCGCATATCGGACGCGGACTTCCAGGTCACTGCCTCATAGGCTAACCCCTCCACTGAACAGAAACAGAAGGTAAACTCTTCGATCTCAATTGATGAACCTGTCGGTCTAGAATAGCTACCGGCTCATCCTCATAGGACAAGTCCTTGTCCAATTGGACAGTACTGAAGTCTAACACGTGGGATAGATTGTTGTGATACTTCCGAAGCATGGACACATGAAACACTAGATGCACGGCTGATAAACTCAGCGGCAATGCAAGTCTGTAAGCCACCTCTCCCACTCGATCAAGAATCTCAAATGGGCCAATGAACCTAGGGCTAAGCTTTCCCCTCTTCTCAAATCTCATCACGACCTTTATAGGCGACACCCGAAAAAACACCCGCTCACCGACCATGAATGCCACATCACGAACCTTAAGGTCGGCATAACTCTTTTGCCTGGACACTATACGAAGCCTATCCTGAATGATCCTGACCTTGTCCAAGGCATCCTGTACTAGATTCCTACCCAACAACCGAGCCTCTCCCGGCTCGAACCATCCAACCGGCAATCGACACTGCCTACCATATAAAGCCTCATAAGGAGCCATCTGGATGCTCGACTGGTAGTTGTTGTTGTAGGCAAACTCCGCTAAAGGCAAGAACTGATCCCATGAGCCTCCAAAGTCAATGACACAAGCTCGGAGCATATCCTCCAAAATTTGAATAGTACGCTCGGACTGCCTGTCTGTCTGAGGATGAAATGTTGTGCTCAACTCGACCCATGTGCCCAACTCTCGCTGAATTACCCTCCAGAAATGTGAGGTAAACTGCGTACCTCGGTTCGAAATGATGGACACGGGCACACTATGAAGACGAACAATCTCTCGGATATAGATCTCATTAACTTCTCAAAAGAATAGTAAACTACCACAGGAATGAAATGTGCTAACTTGGTTAGCGTATCAACAATAACCCACACTGCATCGAACTTCCTCTAAGTTCGTGGGAGTCCAACAACAAAGTCCATAGTGATACGCTCCCACTTCCACTCAGGGATCTCAATCTTCTGGAACAAACCACCAGGTCTCTGATGCTCGTACTTTACCTACTGACAATTCAAACACCGAGCCATATATGCAACAATATCCTTCTTTATCCTCCTCCACCAATAATGCTGTCGTAAATCCTAATACATCTTAGCGGCGTCTGGATGAATAGAGTACGGGGAACTATGGGCCTCCTTTAAAATCAACTCTCGCTATCCATCCACATTAGGCACGCAAACTCGACCCTGCATCCTCAAAACTCCATCATCTCCAACTGTAACCTGCTTGGCACCTCCATGTTGCATTGTGTCTCTAAGGACACACAAATGAGGATCATCATATTGCCAATCTCGGATACGCTCAAATAATGAAGAACAAGCGACTGTGCCAGCTAACATGCAACTGGGCTCGGAAACATCCAACCTCACGAACTGATTGGCCAAAGCCTGAACATCCAAAGCAAGCAATCTCTCACCGACCGGAATATACGCAAGACTGCCCATACTGGTTAACTTTCTACTCAAAGCATCGGCCACCACATTACCCTTTCCCGGATGATATAAGATGGTGATATCATAGTCTTTCAATAGCTCTAACCACCTTCTCTGCCTCAAATTTAGCTCCTTCTACTTGAACAAATACTGTAGACTCTTGTGATTCGTGAACACCTCACATGACAAGCCATACAGATAATGCCTCCAAATATTGAATGCGTGAACAATGGCTACTAACTCCAAATCATGAACTGGATAATTCTTCTCATGAATCTTCAACTGTCGTAAAGCATAAGCAATGACCCTGCCATCCTTTATCAACATCGCACCAAGTCTAGTACGAGATGCATCACAATAAATTGTATATGGCCCTGAACCTGTGGGCAAAACCAACATTGGCGCCGTAGTCAAAGTTGTCTTGAGCTTCTGAAAGCTCGCCTCACACTCGTCCGACCACCTCAACTGGGCCCCCTTCTGGTCAACCTGGTAATCGGGGTTGCAATAGATGAAAACCCCTCCACAAACCGACATTAATAGCCCGCCAAACCCAAGAAACTCCGGATCTCTGTAGCTGATATGGGTCTAGGCCAGTTCTTGACTGCCTCTATCTTCTTCGGATCCACCTGAATACCCTCTGCTGAAACAACGTGACCCAAGAATGCAACCGAACCCAACCAGAACTTACACTTCGAAAACTTAGCATACAACTGACTATTGATAAGTTATTATTTTAACATGTTTTATGCCCCTACTTGCCTATGCTTTGATCATATATTATTACAAAATAGTCCTAAAAGGCTCACAAGTTGTGCTTGATCGCAGGTTTGATCGACAGTGACGAAATGTCAAAGATCGGCTCAAAAAGGAGTGAAACCTGCTCAAGTATCAAAGACCAAGAAATATTAAGAAAAGAAGGCCTATTGCAAACCGCACAAAGTGGAATGCGTCCGCACTAGGTGGTTTAGAGAGTTGGTGAATCAGGACTAGAAGAAGCGCGGTTGCGGTACACATCTCGCGGTCCGCGGTGAAGGCTCCGCGGATGCACTACTCTTTTGTGCGGTCCGCGGTCATGAGATTCAGAGAGATAAAGTTTGCAAAGCCAGTGCCATGTGGTCCCCGGTCGTGGTTACGCGGACCATGCCAGTTCCCTCCGCGGCCGCGGTCCGTTCTACGCGGTCTGCGGAGTCCAAGTTCAGAGAAGCAGAAGTAAGTCCAGTGCGGCCGCGATCCATTTAATGCAGCCCATATTGACCCCGCAGGGGTATTTTTGTCCAGTTTTTTTAGCCTAGTATAAATAGAACATTTTACCATTTTTTTAGGGAAGGAGATACATCAGTGGAAAGCTGTGCTCGTGAGAAGATATTTTGTAGCCATTTTTGGCACTTTTGCTTTACATTTACGATAGATTCTTGTAATTTAATTTTAGCAATTAATTAATATGCTTAGTTCTTCATCTATTTCTTCAATTTCTTTATCTAGCATGAGTAGCTAAACCCATTAGCTAGGGTTGTAATTGATGGGTGTTGCCATCTAGTGTTAGATTGACTATGGGTGTTTGCTATTTGGGTTGATTTTATGTTTTAATATATAATTGGTGGTTGCAAACACTGATTCAAGCTTTGTGAGTTTAACTCTTCTTGAGAAAGAGAGTCTATAACCCCAAAATTGACCCAATGAGGAATTGGGATCGACTCATGAGAAATGATAGTCTCAATTAATGGGTTAAACCTCGAGAGAGTAATTACCCTACTTGAACCCTAGTTGTTTGGTCTAATTTGCCTACCCATTTGGTCTCGAGAGAGTCAATTGGGCAAAGTCACTTTCTCTACCGAGAGGTGTGAGAGTGGGTAAAATTGTGCAACGGTTATAGCATAAGCCCCAATTATGTCAATCGAACCTTAGTAACATCTACCCGTCAATTAGCCACCTAGGTACTAGTTCCCTTCTTCCCATTAGATACAACTTAGCAATATTCTCGTAGTATAATTTAGTGTTAATCAATAGTTTTACAAAAATAGTTATAATTTGAAAACCCAAAAATGTTTGAAGTGACATTAGGAGTACAAACACATCTCTAGGATAGATAGACAATCCAACTCCACTACTAGCTCCCTGAGGAATTCGATCCCGACTTTCATATCGGGTAAAAGCTATTGCGACCCCCTCTTCCTACCTTAGTGTAGCGTTGAGTTGGCAGCGATCACTTTTTAGCGCCGTTGTCGGGGAGCTTACGGTGTTGACTATCTGTTTATTTAGTTTTGTGTTTTGCTTCTATTTCCTTCTTGTTTACTAATTTTGTTTATGTCGATCAATCAGGTACAAATGGCTCTTTAATGCAAATGACCCTCTCGGCAACATGATAGCGGGGGAGGAGGTAGAGGATCTAGAACAAGATGAGGTCTTACCTCAAGTTCCACGGAGGGGCCGGAATGCCAATATAAATGCAAATGAGAACAACAATATTCCAGACCTCCTTCGCAACCGCCGAGAGTGGCACCCAGAGTTTTACCAAATCAAGGATACGCCAGTGCTATTGTGCCTCCCCGAATTCGAGCTGGGAACTATCAAATCACAAATATTATGTTGACCTTGCTCGAGCAAAGAGGGTATTTCACGGGCGCCTCCGATCAAAATGCCTACAAGCACTTGAAGGGGTTCGTGGATACATGTTGGGGTAGCAAGCAGACAAACGTGTCCGAGGATGCGTTGAGATTGAGGTTTTTCCCGTTCTCTCTTCGGGGTAAAGCATTGGATTGATTATAAAGGCTCCTCAATCATTCTATTACAACATGGGATGAATTGGCGGAGTAATTTATTGCCAAGTGCTTTTCTCCAAGTCATATGGCAGCTCTTCGGGATGAAATTCTAGCCTTCAAGCAAGAGCTAACGGAACCTTTGCACGAGATATAAGAAAGATATAGAATAATGGTGAAAGAGTTCCCTAATAACGACATGACCGAGGCTATGATTCAACAAACCTTTTATCGAGCATCAACACCACGAATCAATGCATTGTGAACCAATTGGCCGGAGGGAACTTTATGAAACTTTCTTACCAAGAGGTATGTGATGTACTTGATAAAATGGATGACACCTCTTCGGCATGGCAAAGCCGAGCAAATGTGCCCCAAGGTGACCCTACGGTCATCCATTTGCACAAGGAATTGCACGATCATGGCCAAGCTATTGCCGAGCTTACAACAACTATGAATCAATTGGCAAAGGCGCAATTGCAACAAGTCCAAAACCCGCGCCAAGTCAATGCAATGGAAGGTGTTTCTATGTTTAATAGGAGGCAAAGAGGGAAACATCCTCAAGGTAATTGTGAACAATATGACAACAACAATGATGGTGGTGGTTACTCAAATGAGTGCTATGATGAAAAAAGCGAAGAGGTCCAATATGTCAATAAATACCAAGGGAATAGAGGCAACTCTTCGAATCAACAATGGCGTCCTCAAGGAAATTGGGGCAATCAATAACAAGGCGGAGGTAATTGGAATAACAACAATCAATAACAAGGTGGTGGTAATTGGAATAACAACAATCAAAACAACAATTGGGTTAATCAAAGCAACCAAGGGAATTGGAATGGTAATAACAATAATTGGGGTAACAACTACAACCAAGGACGGTGGAACAATAGCGGAAACCAGATGTACCAACAACCGAACAATCCACCCCCTTTCCTTCTCAAGGTCCGTGTTCCTCCGAGAGTGATATGGGGAGAATTGAAAGCATGTTCGAGCAAATGATGAAAAAGAACCAAGATTCTGATGCCCAATTAGCTTCTCATAATACATCTATTCGGAACTTGGAGGTGCAATTAGGCCAAATCTCTCAAGCATTGAATACTCGTCCCAAGGGTGCGCTACCGAGTGATACGGTAGTGAACCCGAAGGGTGGGAATAATAATCATGTGATGGCGGTTACAACAAGAAGTGGGAGAGGCAGTGATGTGAATCCCTTAAAGCAAAAGCAAATTATGGAAGAAGATGTTGAATTGCGAGATGATGATGTACCTTTGATTGTTAATGATGTGGTTAATCAAAATGTGAACAATGATATGCGGATTGATATTGATGATGAAGCCGAGGTAGAGATTCAAGATGCCGTGAACCCGTCTAGGGAATACGTGATTGACATGCTCGATCCGGTTGTACAAAAAGCTAAGGCACTTTTGCCTAGGCCACCTCCACCTTATCCTGAACGGTTAACAAAGAAAAAGAGTGGCAATCAATTTAAAAAGTTCATTAACATGATGAAGAGCCTCACAATCAATGTGCCTTTGGTGGAGGATCTTGAGCAAATGCCGGAGTACACTAAGTTCATGAAAGATTTGGTAACAAAGAAGAGGTTGATGGAGTGAGAAACAATTAAAATGACTCATCAAGTGAGTGCCATAGTGTATTCAATGGCACCCAAGCTTGAGGACCCCGGAGCTTTTACTATCCCTTGTACTATCAGAAGTGCGGATTTTGCCAAGGCCCTTTGTGACTTGGGGGCTAGCATAAATTTGAGGCCATACTCGGTCTTCAAGACTTTGGGAATTGGACAAACTCGACCCAACTCAATGAGACTTCAAATGGCGGATCGATCGATGAAGCGACCTTTGGGCATAATCGATGATGTACTTGTCCGGGTGGATAAGTTTATACTGCCGGCCGACTTTGAAATTGGATTGTGAGGTGGACTTTGAAGTGCCGATTATTCTTGGTAGGCCTTTCCTAGCTATGGGGAAGACATTGGTTGATGTTGAAGCGGGTAACTTGACTTTCCGAGTAGGGGATGAGAAGGTGGAAATGTTTGCAAATCAATGAGACAACCTAATAGCACGGAGGCTTCTTAATATGGATGTCAATGATGATGCTAGTAGAGTGGAGTGCGTGAATGCATTGCATGGTATGGGTTCATATTCATATGAGCCTAGGAGACTATCCTTGGATCTTGAAAACCGCAAAACTCCACCAACAAAGCCATCGATTGAGGAGCCACCGGTGTTGGAGTTGAAGCCACTTCCTCCACACCTCAGGTATGAATTCTTGGGTTCAAATTCTACTTTACTTGTTATTCTTTCTTCTTACCTTACTAACATGCAGGTTGAGGCCACCTTGGTGGTTCTTCAAAAGCGGAAAAGGGTAATCGGATGAACTCTAGCTGATATTCGGGGAATAAGCCCCGCATTTTGCATGCACAAAATCATCTTGGAGGAGGATGCAAAGCCTTCCTTGGAGCATCAAAGTAGACTAAATGAGGTGATGCAAGAGGTGGTGAAGAAAGAGGTTATCAAGTGCTTAGATGCTGGGGTGGTTTATCCTATTTCTGACAGTTCGTGGACTTCTCTAGTGCAATGTGTGTCGAAAAAGGGTGGTATGACCGTGGTGAGCAATGACAACAATGAGCTCATTCCCACTAGAACGGTCACCTAGTGGAGAGTTTGTATGGATTACCGGAAGCTGAACAAGGTGACTAGAAAAGATCATTTCCCATTGCCATTCCTTGGCCAAATGCTTGATCGTCTTGTGGGCCGGGCTTTCTATTATTTTCTGGATGGTTACTCGGGGTACAATCAAATTCTAATTGCCCCGGAGGACCAAGAGAAGACCACATTTACATGTCCTTATGGCACATTCGCTTTCTCTAGAATGCCATTTGGATTGTGTAATGCTCCGGTGACCTTCCAACATTGCATGATAGCTATTTTCACTGACATGGTGGAGGATATCCTGGAGGTCTTCATGGATGATTTCAGCGTGGTTGGGGATTCTTTTGAGGAGTGCTTGGTAAACTTGGATAGAGTGTTGGCCCGATGTGAAGACACAAACCTTGGTCTCAATTGGGAAAAGTGTCATTTTATGGTAGAAGAAGGTATAGTGTTGGGTCACAAGATCTCGAAGCGAGGAATTGAAGTTGATAAGGCCAAGATTGAGGTTATTTCGAGGCTCCCTCCCCCTACTTCTGTCAAAGGGGTTAGGAGTTTCCTTGGGCACGTGGGTTTCTACCAGAGGTTCATAAAGGATTTTTCTAAAGTGGTACATCCGTTGTGCAAATTTCTAGAGAAAGATGCAAAGTTCTTGTTCGATGAGAGTTGTATGCAAGCATTCGAGCTTCTTAAACTCAAGTTGACTTCTACCCCCATCATTACCGCACCAAATTAGAGCTTGCCTTTTGAGCTCATGTGTGATGCTAGTGACGTTGCGGTTGGGGTTGTTTTGGGCCAAAGAATCAACAAGATGTTTCATCCGGTGTACTACGCAAGCAAGACCATGAATGAGGCTCAAAGAAACTATACATTCACTGAGAAAGATTGTTGGCTATTGTGTTTGCTATGGAAAAGTTTTGACCTTATCTTATGGGGGCCAAAGTTATAATGCATACCGATCACGCTGCCCTTAGGTATTTGATGACCAAGAAAGACTCCAAGGCGAGATTGATGAGATGGGTGTTACTTCTTCAAGAGTTTGATCTAAACATTGTTGACCGGAAGGGTAGTGAGAATCAAGTGGCAGACCATTTGTCCCATTTGGAAAAGGAGGAGAGGCCTTGTGACGGCCTTGAGATCAATGATTCATTTTCCGACGAACAACTCCTTGCGGTGTCAATGAAGGATATGCCATGGTTTTCCGATATTGCCAATTACCTTGTGACCGGAATAATCCCGTGTGAGCTCTCTTCTAACCAAAGGAAGAAGCTCAAGCGAGATAGTTTGGATTTCTATTGGGATGAGTCATACTTGTTCAAGATTTGCATGGATGGTGTGATTCGACGATGTGTCCCAGAGGAGGAACAATTGGGTATTTTGGAGGCTTGTCATTCCTCTCCCTATGGTGGCCATCATGGCGGGGCGAGAATGGCTTATAAAGTGCTTAGTTGCGAATTTTACTGGCTTAACTTGTTTAAAGATGCGGGCGATTTGGTGAAGAGATGTGATGAGTGCCAAAGAGCCGGCGGAATTTCTAAAAGGGATGAGATGCCCCTCAATACAATTCTCAAAGTGGATATTTTTGATGTTTGGGGCATCGATTTCATGGGTGCTTTTGTGAGCTTTTGTGGGAACACTTACATTCTCGTAGCGGTGGACTATGTCTCAAAATGGGTTAAAGTCATGGCTTTGCCCAACAATGAATCCCGGACTGTTGTGGCATTTTTAAAAAAGAGTATCTTCACAAGGTTCGGCACTCCTCGTGCTATCATCAGTGATGGGGGGTCCCACTTTTGCAACAAGGATTTCGACACGTTGCTTTCTAAGTACGGTGTCAATCATAACGTTTTGACCCCCTATCATCCTTAAGGTAGTGGCCAAGTGGAAGTCTCCAACAGAGAAATTAAGAGTATCTTGTCTAAAACTGTCAATGCTAATCGGACGGCTTACAAAACTCCGATTAGTATGTCATCGTACTGGTTAGTGTTTGGGAAAGCTTGTCATCTTCCGGTGGAATTACAGCACAAGGCCATGTGGACTTTGAGGAAGTTGAACTTAGAATGAGATGTTGCGGCAAATATGCGGGTTGAACAACTTAATGAGCTTGATGAGTTTAGATTTCATGCCTACTTTAGCTCATCCTTGTACAAGGACAAAATGAAGTAGATTCATGACAAATATGCTCGG
Source organism: Nicotiana sylvestris (assembly GCF_000393655.2). Lineage (NCBI taxonomy): Eukaryota > Viridiplantae > Streptophyta > Magnoliopsida > Solanales > Solanaceae > Nicotiana > Nicotiana sylvestris. Next base: position 22,992,388 of record NC_091066.1, read on the forward strand.
GGCAAGAAGTTCAAGATTGGAGATATGGTTCTTTTGTTCAATTCCCGGTTACGTCTGTTTCCGGATAAGCTCAAGTCAAAGTGGAGTGGGCTGTTTGAAGTTGTGTTCGTGACCCCATTTGGTGCTCTTGATCTAAAGAACAAGAATGGTAAAGTATTCAGAGTCAATGGACATCGGGTCAAGCATTATCTTGGGAAATTTGATGATAGCCACGTGGTGGCACTTCTCTATCTAAAGTAATATACTGGTAACATGCATCGTGCCACAACGTTAAATTAGGCGTTGTGTGGGAGGCAACCCATGTCTTTTTCTTTTTGTTGTTTCTGTGTTTTTCTTGGTAGTGTAGGTTTGATTTTTGAGCTAACTGATTGTGAGGTTTGCAGGGATTGAGTTGATGCAGTGAAAAATAGCTTGAAAAAAGTTGAACAGCCTCTGAAGGTTGCCAGTGCGGCCGCAGTGCACTTTGTGCGGTCCGCACTGGTGATGGTGAAAAGTGGTACTCTCAGAAGTTTGCCACCACGGCCGCATTCCATTTAGTGTGGACCGCGGTGGACCTCTGCGGCCGCGGTCTGTTTTGTGCGGACCGCAGAGATTGCCTGCTCAAGCTTCATTTTAAACAAACCCAGCATGGTCCGTGGTCGGTTTTGTGCGGCCGCGCTGGTAGGTAAGGCTGGGTCCCACTGTTTTTCTATAAATAGAGCCCAAGGGTCACAGCTTACACTTTTCAAAATTTTAACACTCAGACCCCTAAAAGTTATTGTTCACTCTCTCTTCTGATAGTAATTCTTACTTAGCCTGATTAATTGCATCTCATCATCACAATCTGGTAACATTTCATCATCTTTCTTTGTTTTATATTATAATTTCGTTTTGTTTTTCATGCCCAGTAGCTAGAGTCTCTTCTTCTTCCCCTTTTTATTTCATTTGTTAGCCTAGGAAAGTGTAATGGTTGGATATTGTGTGTTTAGAGACCTTTGTGAACTGGGTAAAATGAGTAGGGACAAGTTAGGTAGAAAACTTGAACAAAAATAGAAAAAACATAAACCCTAACTTAGTGCCTGTTCAAAGTACTCTCCGCGGCCCGCGGTCGCCTTTGTGCGGTTCGCGGTGCCCTGACGCGGTCCGCATTACCATTTTGTGTGAACCGCGGTGTTCAAGTGGCTGGAAGTGAACTTGTGCCCAGCGCGGCCGCATTGCACTTTGTGGGGTCCGCACTGGCACACCGCGGCCGCAATCCCACTTTGTACGGACCGTGGTGGGATGATTCAGAGAGGTGATTTTTTGGCCTTTGCCCCAATGCGGACCACGGTCACGTTTGCGCGGTCTGCGGTGCCCCCAGTGCAGCCACACCCCTATTTGTGGGGGCCACGGTGTTCTGTTCTGTACTATTTCTGCAACCTGTGATCTGCTGTCTGCAATTCATTTTCAACCCTTGTTTCACTACATGTGCTGATACTAACCATGTTAGATGTGTATGCTTGCAGATAATGGTTAAACAACGAGGTGGAGGTGCCAAACAACCCGGGCGAGGTAGTTCCTCCCGGAGAGGGAAGCAAAGGATGGTAAAACTCACTCCCCAGGCTAGGAAAAACATAAAAGAAATGAGTAAAGCAATCAAAGCAGCTGATAGAGCCATTGACAACTCGGGGAGTGAGTACGAGCCCTCCCGGGAGATCTCTTCAGATTCAGTCCCTCTTTACATCCCGTATCCGGAGAACGCCATACATAGAGACACTCCTCCATATTCCCCTGATGCTCGAGCTTCAATCAACATTTCTTCAGGGTCGTCTGAGGGCTCAGCGGCAGGTAGTGGGGATGAATACTCTACCTCTCCCACAACATCAATATCTGGAGATGATGCTAGAGGTGATGAGGGATATGGGGAGTTACCGGGGGGTGGTGTGCCGTAGATTGGGGGTGTTGACCGGACTAGGAATCCCACTGTTTGGGAGGATAGATTCGTCAGTCAGGTGGCGTTCCACAAGTTTAGGGAATGGTGACCGGCACGAAAATTGATTCTTGGGAGGAGTTTCATTAATAGAGACCTTCTACCCCTACACCCCAATGTACATAGACAGTTTCAGGCTCGGGTAGGTTGGGAGTTCTTTAAAGATAATTGTGTGAAGGCGAATGAGCATATGGTCAAGGATTTCTATAGCAATGTGGCCCACATTTTGAAGGGCACTAAGGTGACCAAAGTGAGAAACAAAAATGTGGTATTTACCGGGAAGGTACTAAATGAATACCTGTGGTTCAATGATGAAGATGAGTCTCTTTACAATGAAAAGTTGGCAATGGGCGAGGAGGTTCGTCTGTGGTTAGCTTCATACCTGGCAATCCTGGGTACGGTTCCAGAGTGGTTGCAAGCAGGGGCCAAAATACTTCGGAGAACTTTCAACTTTGAGTCTAGAGGGTGGTTGACTTTTGTGTGCAGTCGGCTCGACCCCACAACCCATGATCAGACTATTCCATTTGCCCGGGTTGTTCTTGTTGCTTCTATTATGGCAGGATATCCTATCAACGTGGGCAATATGATGTCTCGCGTCATTTATGTAGTGGGGGTTGAGCATGATCGGAACTACCCTTTTCCAAGCACCCTCACTATGTATTTCCGGGACCTGGAGGTGGAGAAGAGACCTTTTGATGTAAAGGTCAAACCTGTGGCTCCGTTTTCATGGTACAGTTTGAATGGGTCAGACAACCCCAAGGACAAAAATTACAAGCCGCCTGCTTCTGCCCTAACCGGCCAGTCTAAAGAATCGGTTGCGCTAGAGCCCTCCAATGAGCCTACTTCCACAGTTGCTGACATGCCTCCCGGACCTTCCACTTCTGCTGGTCCCTTGATTTCAGCTGGCCTGGGGATTCCATCTTCCCGGGCCCATCCTATCACCGCCCACCAGTTGAGCCAGACACTTCATAGCTTGAACAACTGGATGGCGACTGCTTCATCCAAGTTGTCCACCTTGACTTCTACCATTGCGGCTCAGTCGGCACCACAGCCAGTGCAGGTGCCCCAGTCTATCGAGGATTCACTTAAGGAGATTCTTGCCAACTAGCAAAAGATCCTCGATTCTCAGGCTGCCTTGGCTAAGGCAGTGGATTCACATGGCAAGTCCATGAAGGAGCTTGCCAGGGAGCACAAGAAGCTACGCAAAACACGGGCTTCCAAGGAGTTTGTGAAGGCGCTGAGGGAGGATGTTGACAAACTGAAGGCAAACCAGCTGCCTTTTGACTTGCTATTTGAGGATCCAGCCCCAGCAGCAGCACCAGTAGCAGAGCCACAGCAGGAGCAGACACAGAGGCTTCCAAAGAAGAAGATGAAGCTCCCTAGTGCAGATGAGGCGATCATCCAGTTAGCGGACCCACCGGAGATTTCCCCCAGTCAGCCACAGGATGTTCCAGATATTCAGCCCATACATGTCCAGACCCCAGGCCCAGCAGTTGAGCAGCAGGAGACCGGGAACCAATTTGAGGTTCTCATACATACAGAGGACCAGGGGACCACTCATGTTTCCGTGCAGACAGACGAGGTTTAGGGAGCTCCTATATCCTTTCATTTTAATTTATTGATGCTTATTTGTTTAGTTGGCATTGGGGACAATGCCAGCTTTTATTTGTGAGGGCGCGCCCTACTTTTTATCCGAATGATTGTATATATTAGTTGACTTAGTTTATGTTTCTGTTAATTTTTTTATTTGGTCTGTATATAACTTTACATTTAGTTACTTTTATCGCACTTTTTATCTTCTCTTTGGTCTGTATATAAAGTTACATTTTTGTATATATATTCATCCCCCGTTGTATATTCTAATCCCCTATTGTAAATATTCATTCTATTTTCTATTTTTGTACAAATTTTTTATTCTTAGCTTAGTAGATAGGCTCGCAACCTTTTTGTTTCGGTTTTGGCGCTTTCAATAAACCATTGGTTTTCTTAATGACACAGTTCTTTCCAAGGTGGAGTATTGTGCGAACCGGGTGGCTCTTCCCGATGATGGATGGCGTGATAACCTTCTTAAGGGTTTGAGTCCGTTTTTGATTTTTCTCTTATTTTTAGTAATTTATAGTTAAGAGTACTTCAAGCAAAGCTTCACTTGGGCCTAACACATTTGCCTTTGATCCCATGGTCAAAGACAAGGGGTTGTGTTTTGGATGGTGAAAGTAGTGACCTTGAGACTCTTGTTTTGACCAAACAAACATCATGTGGTCTTTCGGGACTATTGTTTACTCAATCGTGTCTAAGGTTGTTGTGGGCCTCCGACTCTATGTCTTTAGCAATCATTGAGTGTGTGTAGTGAGAAATCGAATTGTGAGTCCAAGTCCCGAGCCAATGGTCTAGAACTTGCCCTGAATGTTTGTTGAGGCGAAATTTTGAGTGAAATTCGATTTGAAAAGTGATTGTAGGCTCTCCTTGATCCAAACAATAGTCGAACAATTCCATAGCCTACCAATGATATAATCCTTAGCTAACTCTTTTGAGCCTTAAAACTTTTTCTTTCAAGAACCAATGCTACAAGCCTATATCCGTTCTAACTTATACCCTCTCTTGGCACCCAAATCGTCCTTTAAGTAATGGCAAAAGTCTAAGTTTGGCGGGAGGGAGACAAGAAAGGAAATAAAGTGGTAAAAGGAACAAAAGCAAAAGGAAAGGAAGGCGATGAAAAAGAAAGAAAAGAAAGACAAGAAATAAAGACAAAAATAAAGCCCAATGTGCAAAGAATAAAATGGGATTTAAGAAAAACAAAAGTGAAAAAGGTGTGAAAAAAAAGTAGAAAAAGGAGAAATGCTTTGAATTGCATAAGAAAGAGTGACAATGTGTCTCTCTAACCCCTTGAAAAGAAGTGAAATACTCAAAGAGTCAAAGAGAATTGTGCCAGAATGAATCAAAAGAAGTGCTTAAGGGAAGATGGAACCCATATAGACCAACAACTTTTCCTACCCTGAACCAAAAGCCTTCACATTGACTCCACAAAAGCCCTATATGATCTTGAGTTGGATGACGCTCGCATTAGTGGATACTTACATGAGGGTCAAGCATGTGGTACTTAGAGCCAGACTTGTGACCTTTCCTTGAGAGAGACGAGTGACTTCCCATTAACCTTGATTTGTGTGCTTATACTCTAAAAAGGTGAGGTTTGCTTAGGGAGAGTTGAGGATGTGTGAGTTTGGGGTCCACAGCGACTAAAGTAATTGAGAGAGTTCTTTGATGTAATGAGTCAATTCTTGATGCTCTTGTGTCACACTTGATCCATAGTTTTTCAAAGTTTAAATTTTGTTAATGATCCATTCGTATTGAGGGCAATTGTTAGTCCTAATTGATGCTTGTTGAGGTTACTTTAGGACAGCTGGAATTACTTGGATTTTCCTTTAAGGGGTGGGTCTTATTTGTTTGCTTGAGGACAAGCAAAGGTTTAAGTTTGGGGGAGTTAATAAGTTAGGATTTTAACATGTTTTATGCCCCTACTTGCCTATGCTTTGATCATATATTGTTACAAAATAGTCCTAAAAGGCTCACAAGTTATACTTGATCGCAGGTTTGATCGACAAAGTGACGAAATGTCAAAGATCGGCTCAAAAAGGAGTGAAACTTGCTCAAGTATCAAAGACCAAAAAATATTAAGAAAAGAAGGCCTAGTGCGGACCGCACAAAGTGGAATGCAGTCGGACTAGGTGGTTCAGAGAGTTGGTGAATCAGGACTAGAAGAAGCGCGGCCGTGGTACACATCTCGCGGTCCGCGGTGAAGGCTCTGCGGCCGCACTACTCTTTTGTGCGGTCCGCAGTCATGAGATTCAGAGAGATAAAGTTTGCAAAGCCAGTGCCATGCGGTTCGCGGTCGTGGTTGCGTGGACCGCGCCAGTTCCCTCCCCGGCCGCGGTCCGTTCTACGTAGTCCGCGGAGTCCAAGTTCAGAGAAGCAGAAGTAAGCCCAGTGCGGCCGCGGTCCATTTAATGCGGCCCGCACTGATCCTGCAGGGGTATTTTTGTCCAGTTTTTCTAGCCTAGTATAAATAGAACATTTTACCATTTTTTAGGGAAGGAGATACATCAGTGGAAAGCTGCGCTCGTGAGAACATATTTTGTAGCCATTTTTGGCACTTTTGCTTTACATTTACGATAGATTCTTGTAATTATTTTTAGTAATTAATTAATATGCTTAGTTCTTCATCTATTTCTTCAATTTCTTTATCTAGCATGAGTAGCTAAACCCATTAGCTAGGGTTGTGGCTCAACCCTAGTGTGGGTAATTGATGGGTGTTGCCATCTAGTGTTAGATTGACTTTGAGTGTTTACTATTTGGGTTGAATTTATGTTTTAATCTAGAATTGGTGGTTGCAAACACTGATTCAAGCTTTGTGGATTTAACTCTTCTTGAGAAAGAGAGTCTATAACCCCATAATTGACCCAACAAGGAATTGGGATGGACTCATGAGAAATGATAGTCTCAATTAACGGGTTAAACCTCGAGAGAGTAATTACCCTACTTGAACCCTAGTTGCTTGGTCTAATTTGCCTACCCATTTGGTCTCTAGAGAGTTAATTATGCAAAGTCACTTTCTCTACCGAGAGGTGTGAGAGTGGGTAAAATTGTGCAACGGTTATAGCATAAGCCCCAATTATGTCAATCGAACCTTAGTAACATCTACCCGTCAATTAGCCACCTAGGTAGTGTCACGACCCTAGTGCCCTTCTTCCCATTAGATACAACTTAGCAATATTCTCGTAGCATAATTTAGTGTTAATCAATAGTTTTACAAAAATAGTTATAATTTGAAAACCCAAAAATGTTTGAAGTGACATTAGGAGTACAAACACATCTCTAGGATAGACAGACAATCCAACTCCACTACTAGATCCCTGAGGAATTCGATCCTGACCTTCATATCGGGTAAAAGCTCTTGCGACCCGCTCTTCCTACCTTAGTGTAGCGTTGAGTTGGTAGCGATCAACTATCTCTCAAAGTTTGAAGAACAACTCTCAGATGCTTCTCATGCTCCTCCCGGCTGCGGGAATAGATCAAAATATCGTCAATGAAGACTATCACGAATGAATCCAAATAAGGCTTGAACACTCGGTTCATCAAATCCATAAAAGTTGCTGGGGCATTTGTCAACCCAACTGACATCACCAAGAACTCATAATGCTCGTACCAAGTGCGAAAAGCTGTCTTACAGACATTGGATGACCTAATCCTCAACTGATGGTAGCCAGATCTCAAGTCAATGTTCGAAACTACCTTGGCACCCTAAAGCTGATAAAACAAATCATCAATCCTCGACAATGGATACTTATTCTTGATTGTAACCTTGTTCAACTTTCGGTAATCTATACACATCCTCATCGATCCGTCCTTCTTCTTAACAAACAACATCGGTGCACCCCAAGGTGAGACACTAGGTCTAATAAATCTTTTATCAAGCAAGTTTTGCAACTGCTCCTTCAATTCTTTCAACTCAAGCGGGGCCATACGATACGGTGGAATAGAAATTGAGTGCTCGGAGCCAAATCAATGCAAAAGTCAATATCCCTGTCGGGTGGCATACCCGGAAGGTTTGAAGGGAACACCTAAGGAAAGTCACGAACAACAAGCACAGAATCCATAGAAAGAACCTCAGCACTAGAATCACGAACATATGCCAAATAGGCTAAACATCCCTTCTCGACCATACGCCGAGCCTTCACATATGAGATAACCCTATGGGTAGAATGACCAGGAGTCCCTCTCCACTCTAAACGAGGTAAACCCGGCAAGGCTAAGGTCACAGTCTTGGCATGACAGTCCAAGATAGCGTGGTAAGGTGATAACCAGTCCATCCCCAACTATACATGAACAATGGACACGATCTACGATAAAAGAATCACCCACCGGTGTAGACACATATACAGGAGCACTCAAAGAATCACTAGGCATGACCAGATACGGTGCAAAATAAGATGACACATAGGAGTATGTAGATCCTGGATCAAATAGAATTGAAACATCTCTACTACAAACCAGAACAGTACCTGTGATATCTGCATCGGAAGCCTCAGCCTCGAGCCTGGCTGGAAGAGCATAACATGGGGACTGGGCCCCACCACTCTGAACTACATCTCTGGGATGGCCTCCCACTGGCTGCCCTCCATCTCTAATACCTCTACCTCCACCTCTAGCACCTCTACCTACACATCTAGTTGGCTGAGCGGGCGGTGGAACACTTGGTGCCTGAACCATGGTACAGGAACCCTGATGCTCAGAGTTGCTTAGTGCTCGAGGGCAAAATCTAGCAATAAGCCTCATATCGCTACAAGTATAACAAGCCCTCGGCTGCTGAGACTGCTGACCCTAACGGCCTGAATAACCACTCTAAAAACTCTGGAGTGGAGGTGCACTAATAGGAGCTGGCGGTGCACTGTAGGGCAACTGATCAGAATACTACACATGAGAACCACATCCACCTGTAGCACCGTGAGAATCCTGAAGTGTTGAATGAAACGGGCTGAAAGAATGGCCCCTACCAAAAGAATCCCTACCTCCAGATGAGGCACCACTGAACCTGCCTGAATGATGAGGCCTCTTGTCAGACTCTTGACCACCCCCCTTGCGATAGAACCATCTCAACTCTCCTGGCCACATTGGCCACATCCTGAAAAGAAATCTCGCTCCCTGTCTCCTTAGCCATCTACAATCGAATAGGCTGAACGAGTCCCTCAATGAACCTGCTCACTCTCTCCCTATCAGTGGGAAGTATAAGAAAAGCATGATGGGTCAAGTCAATAAATCTGGTCTCGTACTGAGTAACAGTCATAGAACCCTAATGGAGACGCTCAAACTGCCTCCGATAGTTCTCCCTCTGAGTGATAGGAAGAAATTTCTCCAGAAATAGCCGAGAGAACTGATCCCAAGTCAAAGCTGGTGACCCCGCTGGTCTAGCCAAACAATAATCTCTCCACCAAGTCTTGGCAGATCCAGACAAACAAAAAGTAGCAAAGTCGACCCCATTGGTCTCCACTATCCCCATGTTCCGAAGAACCTCATGACAGCTGTCCAAATAATCCTAGGGATCCTCAAAAGATGTACCGCCAAAAGTAGTAATCTCCACAAGGCATCAACAGACATAGTTGGCCCCTCTCCGGTCTGTGCCACAACACCAGGCTGAACTACCCCAACTGGCTGAGCTGCTGGAGTTTGAAAGTGGGGAGCAATCTGCTCCGGAGTGCGAGTAGCAAGAGTCTGTGCTCCTCCTCCAGCCTGAGAAACGGCTGGTGCTATAGGAAGTAAGCCTACCTGGGCGACACTCTCCATAAGGCCCGCTAGATATACCAGAGCATCCTGAAGTACTGGTGTAGCGATGAACCCCTCTGAGACCTGAGCTGGTCCTGCTGGAACTGTCTGGGCTGGAACCTCATCGTCAAACTCAACCTGAGGCTCCGCCGCTGGTGCTGCTGCTCGAGCTCTGGGCTGGGCCGTACCTTTGCCTCGGGCCCTAGCACGGCCTCGACCTCTGCTTTTCGTAGGAGCTGCTATTGGGGGCTCGGGTTGCTAATCAGCTGATACAGCGATACGTGTTCTCACCATCTGCGAAAGAACAGAGTGAAAGTTTAATTAGCTTTGAGAAATCAAGTCACACGACAGGAAAGAATAGATGTGAAGTTTTTCCTAACTCTGTAGCCTCTGAGGGATAAATACAGATGTCTCCGTACCGATTCCTCAAACTCTACTAAGCTTGTCCATGAATTCTGAGACCTAAGCAACCTAGAACTCTGATACCAACTTGTCACAACCTGGATTTTCCACCCTCGGGAGTCGTGATGGCGCCTACTAGTGAAAGCTAGGCAAGCCAATCATTCCAAATAATTTACCCTTTTCCATTTTTAATCCTTTAACAGTTATGAATTAATATTATATAAACATCGGAAATAATAAAGCGAAAGAATGAAATGTAACAATTTAAAATAATACCGATACAGCTCCATGAACATAAGCTACCCAGAACTGGTGTCACAATTTCACATACTGTCTAAGAATACTACAAATAGGGGTTTGAAAGATGAGTGCAAAGCTGTTTCTGAAATACATGAAAGAAACAGAATGGAAAGATAGAAAGAGACGCCAAGGCATGCGGACGCCTGCAGGACTACCTTGGGTCTCCGCCACTAGACTGAAGGCAGCAACCTCACTGTGGTCCGAAAGCTGCAGCACCGAGATCTGCACATAGTGTAGAGTATAGTATCAGCACAACCGACCTCATGTGCTGGTAAGTGCCTAGCCTAACCTCGGCGAAGTAGTGAAGAAGCTAGTACAAGACTACCAAATAAACCTGTGCAGTTATATTATATACAGCAAGTAATAATGACAGAAACTAGCAGTTAAAGATGGGAAGGGGAAACATGCTACGGGGAATACCATGTACAACCAAAATTTCAGTAAAGAAGTGAAAGGAACACAAAAATTCAACTGTAAGCAAGAATAAGGAAATCAAAGACAAGTGTACGGCATTACCCTTCGTGCTTTTACTCTCGTCCTAACCATAAGAATCTATATAATCGGCACGGCATCACCCTTCGTGCTTTTACCTCACATAATCATGGCACAGAATTATCCTTCGTGTATTATCACTCATATCATGGCACAGTATTGTACATTGTGCGGCATAACATCACTCTTTGTGCTTTTACCTCACAATATCGGCATGGCATCACCCTTCATGCATTATCACTCTCTCACAAATATCATGCACGACATCACCCTTCGTGCTTTTACACTCTTTCTCACCCAAGCAACAATTATAAAGAAATTTAGGCAAGGGAATCAATAATATCAAAATAAAATCCCTGCAAGGAAACAATAGCATAACAACAATATTTCGGCAAGGGAGATAATATCATGAGTAATAATATCCCGGCAAAGGAGATAATATCAAAAGTAAGAACATCCCAGCAAGGGAGACAATATCATAAACCTCTTCTCTTTTCCACAATTACTTCACAACTCAATTCTCAACTCGTGCCAACGCTCTACAATGTTCAATTACCAATAATACTTCTACAAGCCTTGTTCAACAATAGAAATCATCATATAAAGCATGAACAATACGAAACAGTGTCACATCAATCATAGTATAAGACTCACGGACATGCTTGACACCGATATATATATATATATACTTTTCACCATACCTATACGTCGTACTCAACAATTAACACATAGAAAATATGACTCAACTCCTAATCCCTCAAGCTAAGGTTAGACCAAACACTTACCTCAATGCCACGAATACAATTCAAGCCTCAACTATCGTTTTACCTCTTGTTTCCACCACCAATTCGCTTGTATCTATCCACAATTTACTTAACGATATCAATAGATGCTAAATCAATCAATTCTAATGCATAAAAATAAGTTTTCTAAAGATTTCCCCAAAAAGTCAAAAATTGACCCCGGGCCCACATGGTCAAAACCTGAGGTTTGAACCAAAACCCGATTACCCATTCTCCCACAAACTCAAATATATAATTTGTTTTGAAATCGGACCTCAAATCGAGGTCCAAATCTGTCACGACCCTAACCCAGACCCGGTCGTGATGGCGCCTCTCGTGAAGATAAGGCCAGCCAACTACTCCCAATTCAATCTTTAAGTAGTTAAACATTAAGAACAGTAATAAGCATAATCAATTAAACCAAGGTTTAAGTAGTTAAAAGCATAATTTGCGGAAAATAACCTCAACACAGCCCGAAACCGGGGTGTCACTAGTCATGAGCATCTATAAATCCTACTACAAGTCCGATAAGTCTATAACTATTACAAATGTCTGAAAAGAGATAGAAATAACAAAGAGGGAGAAATATGGGACTGCAGACGCCAAGCAGCTACCTCGTGAACTCCGAATGTCCGCCGGGAGCCCTCAACTCACACTGGCCGGATCAGCACTGCCTGAATCTGCACATGGGATGCAGGGAGTAAAGTGAGTACTCCAACTCAGTGAGTAACAAATGTAAATAAAGACTGAAAGCAAGAAATCACGTAAAGCACAAAGCATTCTATAATGAATCAAATAAAATCATTTAAAAATCAGTGAATCGGTGAAAGATAGGCAAAAATCCTTTATATCAAATGTAATTTCATGAAAAGCCTTTTCAACAATTAAGCAGGTAATGGACAGTTAATTAAGAAAATGAACACGTAAAGGTTCGCCCCTCGGGCACAGTATCTACAATTTCGCCCCTCGAGCAACATCTCAGAAAATACCAACCGCTCGGGCTCAATCTCACATCATAATGGGTACCCACGCTCACTGGGGGTGTAGAGACTCCTAGAAGGGCCCCTTACGGCCCAAGCGCAATATCAAGCCACCTCGTGGCATCATCACTAGGCCCTTGGTCTCATATCAATCAAGCCACCTAATGGCGTACATATCTCAGGCCCTCGACCTCATATCCAGTATCAAATGTTTCCTCACAACATAAGCCTTCAGCCTTACTCAGTCAAAAATCCTCACAAGACACTCAAGCAATAGTAAAATATGCTTCTCAGCCCAAAGTATCATTTAAAAGATCATTTAAGTGTCAAAACAGAGTAAACATGCCTGAGTATGAAAATAGTGAAATATAACATGACTGAGTTCAAGTATAGAGTCAAAACAGTGAGGAAATACCAGTAAAAATCCCCGAAGGGTTTAAATAGTTGGCATAAGGCTCAAATATGGCATTCAGCCCAAATCAAGATAATAGCAAATAGATTTCAGTCAAATACGCGATAAAATAGTCATTCAGGACGACTAAGTCATAATCCCCAACAGTGCACGACCCCACGCTCGTCATCAAGCGTGTGCCTCACCTCAATATAGCACAATGATGTGCAAGTCCGGGGTTTCATACCCTCAGAACATCATTTACAATCATTACTCACCTTGAACTGGTCAAATCTCTAGCTCGCGACGCCTTTGCCCCTTGAATCAGCCTCCACTCGCATCGAATCTATCCAAAATCAGAACGAGGACGTCAAAATATGCTAAGGGAACGAAGCCCAAGCGAAAATAATCAATTTACAACATAAATCCCGAAATTACCAAAACCCGACCCCACATCTCGGAATTCAATAATTTTTACATCAATAGATTCTTTATCTCCCTACGAGTTCATACATATCAAAAGTTCTGAAATCCGACCTCAAATGGTCCTTCAAATCCTCAAGCAAAGGTCTAAGTTTCCAAGCCCTAGTTTCTCCAATTTTCACCCTTAATTTCCATGATTTCTAGCGCTAATCCATGTATTAATATCATAGGAACGCGTTTTAGGTCCAAATTCCTTACCTCAATGAAGTTCCCTTGAAATCCCTCTTTCAAATCGTCCAAAAAGCTCCAAAGCCGAAGTCAAAAATGGTGAAATAGCTCAAATTCGCGAAGGCCACAATTTATTCCTTCTGCCCAGATATTTTTGCATTTGCGGCTATATTTCCACTTCTGCGGTACCGCATCTGCGGTCAAGAACAACTGCATCTGCGGTCCGAACTTAAACTCCTATTTCCGCATCTGCGATCCATTATCTGCAGCTGTAACTTCGCAGATTTGGTATTATTAGCCGCTTCTGCGGTTCCTGATCCTCAAGCCTTTTTTCCACTTCTGCGGCCGATCTCCCTCACGTGCGGCGTCACACCTGCGGTCCCCAATCCACAAGTGCGGAAATACCAAAAGCAGCAAAAGTTCAGTAGCTACAAACATTCCTCAAACTTCCCGTCAACTATCCGAAATCACCCTGAGGCCCCCGGAACCTCAACCAAAAGCACAAACGTATCCCAATACCTCATCCAAACTTGTTCCAATCTTCAAAACACCTCAAACATCATCAAATCAACCAAAACACATCAGATTCAAGCCTAACTCTCTAAAATCTTTCGAATTTCGCTTTTGATCAAAAACCCAACCAAACCACGTCCAAATGACCTGATATTTTGCACACACATCCCAATTGACACCACAGAACTACTGCAACTCTCGGAATTCCATTCCGACCCCTATATCAAAATCTCGCCCACCTACCGGAAATCGCCAAAATATCAACTTCACCAATTCAAGCCTAAATCTACTCCGAACCTCCAAAACTCATTCCGATTGCGCTCCTAAGTCCCAAATTACTTCTCAAAGCTATCCGAACCATCAGAACTCACATCGGAGCCCTCTAACGCATAAGTCAACATCGGATTGACTTTTCCAACTTAAGCTTCCTCAAAAGAGACTAAGTGTCTCAAACCTTACCAAAATCATTCTAGATTCGATCCGACCAACCCGATACCACATAACACGGGTAAACAAAGCATAAAGAAGCAGAAAGGGGGAAAATAGAGCGGTAACTCATGAGACTACTGGCCGGGTCTTCACATCCTCCCCAACTTAAATAAACGTTCGTCCTCGAACGAGTTAAGAAACATACCTGAAGCCTCAAATAGGTGAGGATATCTGCTCCGCATCTCTCGCTCGGTCTCCCAGGTAGCCTCCTCCACGGGCCTACCTCTCCATTGCTCTTTCATTGCAGCTATATCCTTCGACCTCAACTTTCAAAACTGATGACCCACAATAGCTACTGGCTCCACATCATAAGTCAAATCATCATCCAACTGAACCGTGTTGAAATCCAAAACATGAGACGGGTCCCCAATATACTTCCGGAGCATAGAAACATGAAATACATGATGCACACTCGATAAGCTAGGTGGCAAAGCAAGCTCTTAAGCCACCTCCCCAATTCTCCGAAGCACCTCAAAAAGACCAAATGAACCGATGACTCAATTTCCTTTTCTTTCCAAATCTCATAACACCCTTCATGGGCGAGAGCTTCAACCGAACCTTTTCACCAACCATGTAGGACACATCTCGAACCTTCCTATCAGCATAGCTCTTTTGCCTCGACTGCGCTGTACGAAGCCTCTCCTGAATCACCTTCACCTTTTCTAAGGCATCCTGCACCAAGTCTGTCCCTAATAGCCTAGCCTCACCGGGCTCAAACCAACCAACTGGAGATCTACACCGCCTCCCATATAAAGCCTCATATGGAGGCATCTGAATACTCGACTGGTAGCTGTTGTTATAAGCAAACTCTGTAAGCGGTAGAAACTGATCCCATGACCCTCCGAAATAAATGACTCAAGCACACAACATGTCCTCCAATATCTGAATAGTGCGCTCGGACTGCCCGTCCGTCTAAGGGTGAATAGTTGTGCTCAACTCAACCTGAGTACCCAACTCTTGCTTCACAGACCTCCAAAACTATGAAGTAAACTAAGTGCCCCTATCTGAAATGATGGAAACTGGGACACCATGCAAACGGACAATCTCCCGGATATATATCTCTGCCAACCGCTCTGAAGAATAGGTAGTACCCACAGGAATGAAGTGTGCGGACTTGGTCAACCGATCCACAATAAACCAAATAGCATCGAGCTTTCTCAAAGTCCGTGGAAGTCCAAGAACAAAGTCCATAGTGATCATCTCCCACTTCCACTCAGGAATATCTATCCGCTAAAGCAAGCCACCCGGTCTCTCATGCTTGTATTTCACTTACTGACAATTGAGACACCAAGCCACAAATCCCACAATGTATTTCTTCATTCTTCTCTACCAATAGTGCTACCTCAAATCCTGATACATCTTCGCGGCACCCAGATGAATGGAATACCGTGAGCTATGGGCCTCTTCCAGAATCAACTCCCGAAGCCCATCCACATTGGGCACACAAATCCGGCCCTGCATCTTCAACACCCCATCATCACCAATGATCACATCTCTAGCATCATCATGCTGAACTCTATCCTTAAGGACAAGCAAATGCGGATCATCATACTGGCGTTCTCAGATGCGATCATATAAAGAAGACCGAAAAACCACACAAGCCAATACTCGACTGGGCTCCGAAATGTCTAACCTCATGAACCGATTGGCCAAGGCCTGAACATCAACTGCAAGAGGTCTCTCCCCAACTGGAATATATGCTAAACTCCCCATACTCACTGCCTTTTGGCTCAAAGAATCGGCCACTACATTGGTCTTTCCCGGATGGTACAATATAGTAATATCATAATCCTTGACGAACTCCAACCACCTCCGCTACCTCAAATTGAGATCCTTCTGTTTGAACAAGTGTTGGAGGCTACAATGATCAATAAACACCTCACAAGACACACCATACAAGTAATGCCTCCAAATCTTCAACGTGTGAACTATGGCAGCCAACTCCAAATCATGAACATGGTAGTTCTTCTCATGGGGCTTCAACTGACGAGAAGCATAAGCAATAACTCTACCCTCCTGCATCAATACACAACCAATACCAACTCTCGAAGTATCACAATACACGGTATATGAACTTGAAGCTGATGGCAAAACTAACACTGGAGTTGTGTTCAAAGTTGTCTTGAGCTTCTGAAAGCTCTCCTCACACTCGTCCGACCATACAAACGAAGCACCCTTCTAAGTCAACTTGGAGGGCGATGTGATAAAGAGAATCCCTGAACAAAACGGCGATAATAGCCTGCCAAACCAAGAAAATTGTGAATCTCTATGGTTGAAGACGATCTGGGCCAACTCTGAACCGCCTCTATCTTCTTCAGATCGACCTGAATACCCTCTCTGGACACCACATGCCCCAAGAAAGCCACTAAACTAAGCCAAAACTCACATTTGGAGAATTTTGCATAAAGCTTCTCCTCCCTCAATCTCTGCAATACAACTCTCAAATGCTTCGCGTGCTCCTCCTAACTACGCGAATACACCAGAATATCATAAATGAAGACTATGACAAACGAGTTGAGATAAGGATGAAATACGATGTTCATCAAATGTATGAATGATGCTGGGGCATTGGTCAGCCCAAAAGACATAACCAAGAACTCATAATGACCATATCGGGTCCTGAAAGCTGTCTTAAGAATATCCGAGTCCATGATCTTCAACTGGTGGTAACATGAACTGAGATCAATCTTGGAGAACACTCTCACTCCCTGAAGCTGGTCGAATAGATCATCAATGCAAGGCAAAAGATACTTGTTCTTAATTGTTTCTTTGTTCAATTGCCTATAATCAATGCACATTCTCATAGTGCCATCCTTCTTCTTCACAAATAGAACCGACGCACCCCAAGGTGACACACTAGGCCAAATGAACCCTTTATCAAGGAGTCCCTGAAGCTGCTCCTTTAATTCATTTAACTCCGCTGGTGCCATATGATAAGGTAGAATAGAGATGGGTTGCGTGCCTGGCACCAGGTCAATACCAAAATCAATATCCCTGTCCGGTGGCATGCCCGGCAGGTCTGCAGAAAACACATCGGGAAAATCCCTCACAACTGGAACGGAATCAATACTAGGAGTCTCAGCACCGACATCCCTCACGAAGACTAGATACGAAAGACAACCCTTCCCAACCATACGCTGGGCTTTCAAGAATGAGATCACTCTGCTGCGAACATAATCAGTCACACCTTGCCACTCAATCTGTGGCACACCCGGTATAGCCAATGTGAATGTCTTAGCATGACAGTCCAGAATAGCACGACACGGAGATAGCCAATCCATGCCCAAAATGACATCGAAATCCACCATACACAATAATAAAGATCCACACGGGTCTCCAGACCCCCAATAGTCACCACACACGACTGGTACACACGGTCTACAATAACAATATCGCCCACTAGGGTAGATACATGAACAGGTGAAGCAAGAAACTCATGGGGCATACCCAAATAACGAATAAAGTATGATGACACATAAGAAAAGGTGGAATCAGGATCAAATAATACAGAGGCATCTCTGTGGTAGACTGAAACAATACGTGTAATAATAGCATCTAAAGCAATAGTATCGGGTCTGCCTGGAAGTGCACAGAAACGGGCCTGACCGCCACCTGATCGACCTCCCCCTCTGGGGTGACCCCTAGCTGACTGACCTCCACCCCTAACTGGTTGGGCGGGTGGTGGTGAAGTAACTGGCGCTGAAGCCGATGACTGACCCCTCTGCTGAGATGAACTCGCAAGACGACGAGGGCACTGCTTCCACATATGACCCATCTCACCACACTCATAACAACTCCCAGGTGCTGGAGAAGGGGACTGAAGGGAACCCTTCGCACCGGAGTAACTAGCAGATGCACTCGGCATAGAAGAGCCCTGAACTGATAGAGCACGGAACGAACTCTGAGCTGGAAGGGCACTAAGTGATGACTGGCCCTGATGAGAACTGTGAGAACCATGACCCGACGACGCCCCACGATAACCTGGGCGAGCTGGCTGAGCTTGCCTGAATAGACGGCCTCTGCTGTGCTGAAACTGACCTCTCGAAGGAGTACCACTGTAACTACCAAATCCTCTATGCCTCTTAGCCTCCCTCTCCTCTCGCTCCTGGCAAGGAACAGACTCAATCTCATGGGAAATATCCACAACTTCCTCGAAAGTAGCACCAATCACCCTCTCCTTGGTCATGAGAATACAAAGCTGATAAGTGAGGCCATCAACAAACCTCCTAATCCTCTCTCTATTTGTCGGAACTATCCAAATATCATGACGAGCTAACTCGGAGAACCTCATCTTGTACTCATCACAGTCATCTCTCCCTGATGCAACCACTCAAACTCCCTACGCAGCTTCTCTCTGCGGGACTGCGGTACATGCTTCTCCAGAAAGAGAACGGAGAACTGCTGCCAGGTAAGGGGTGCTGCACCAACAGGCCTACGCCTCTCAAAAGCCTCCAACCAAGTAAAGGCAGCTCCAAAAAATTGATAAGTAGTGAAAGTGACCTCGCTGGTCTCCAAAATACTCGTTGTACGAAGCATCCTCTAGCACTTATCTAAGAAACCTTAGGCATCTTCGCCCTCTGCACCACTGAAGGTCGGAGGCTACAGTCTACCAAACCTCTCCAACCTACGTTGCTCATCCTCCGGCATAGCAGGAACTACATAGTCCTGAGCAGCTACAACCGGCTGGGCTAGATGTGCCCCCGGCATCTGAAGTCCATGCACGACCTACTTAGGTGTGCGAACGGCGGGAGTCTGATTGCCTCCCCGGCCTGAGAAGTAGTTGTGGCTGTAGTGGCTGAAACCGCCTGAGCTAGGCCAGTGCAAACTGATAAGATTTGAGCCAAGGCCTCCTGAAAACCCGGAATCACAATGGGCACAGCTAGTTCCTGAGCTGGTGCTACTGGAACATCCATAAGTGGGACCTAATCCTGAACTAGGGGCAGCTGGTGGATCTACAAGTGATGCCCTAGCTACTCTGCCCCTACCACTACCACGGCCGTGTGCTCGGCCTCTGGTGGCCACAGCTGGTGGTACTGGTGGTCATCCATCCTGACCAGTAGCACATATCTTCACCAACTATGAGAGAATAGAATAACAGAAGTTTAGTACTCGGATCAACAAGTTCACACGACAAGAATTTCAAGAATACGATGTTTTTCCTAAAGGTTCTGCAGCCTCTCGAGGATAAATACAGACGTCTCCGTACCAATCCGCGAGACACTACTAAAACTGCTCATGACTCGTGTGACCTATGTAACCTAGGCTCTGATACCAATTTGTCACGACCCTAAACCGGACCCGGTCGTGATGGCGCCTCTCGTGAAGACAAGGCCAGCCAACTACTCCCAGTTCAATCTTTAAGAAATTAAACATTAAGAAACAGTAATAAGCATAATCAATTAAACCAAGGTTTAAGTAGTTAAAAACATAATTTGCGGAAAATAACCCCAACACAGCCCGAAACTGGGGTGTCACTAGTCATGAGAATCTATAAATCCTACTACAAGTCCGATAAGTCTATAACTATTACAAATGTCTAAAAAGAGATAGAAATGACAAAGAGGGAGAAACACGGGACTGCGGACGCCAATCAGCTACCTCGTGAACTCTGAATGTCCACCGGGAGCCCTTAACTCACACTGGCCGGATCAGCAATGCCTGAATCTGCAAATAGGGTGCAGGGAGTAAAGAGTACTCCAACTCAGTGAGTAACAAATGTAAATAAAGACTGAAATCAAGAAATCACGTAAAGCACAAAGCATTTTATAATAAAGCAGTAAAACCATTAAAAAATCAGTGAATCGGTGAAAGATAGGCAAAAATCCTTTATATCAAATGTAATTTCATGAAAAGCCTTATCAACAATTAAGCAGGTAATGGACAGTTAATTAAGAAAATGAACATGTAAAGGTTTGCCCCTCGGGCACAGTATCCACAATTCCGCCCCTCGGGCAACATCTCAAAACAATACCAGCCCCTCGGACTCAATCTCACATCACAATGGGTACCCGCGCTCATTGGGGGTGTACAGACTCCTGGAGGGGCTCCTTATGGCCCAAGCGCAATATTAAACCACCTCGTGGCATCATCACTAGTCCCTCAGTCTCATATCAATCAAGCCACCTCATTGCGTACATATCTCAGGCCCTCGTCCTCATAATCAGTATCAAATATTTCCTCACAACATAGGCCCTCGGCCTTACTCAATCAAAAATCCTCACAAGCCACTCGGGCAATAGTAAAATATGTTTCTCAGCCCAAAATATCATTTAAAAGATCATTTAAGTGTCAAAACAGAGTAAACATGCCTGAGTATGAAAAGAGTGAAATATAACATGACTGAGTTCAAGTATAGAGTCAAAACAGTGAGGAAATACCAGTAAAAATTCCGAAGGGTTCAAATAGTTGGCACAAGGCCCAAATATGGCATTCAGCCCAAAACATGATGATAGCAAATAGATTTCAGTCAAATACACGATAAAATAGTCATTCAGGACGGACTAAGTCACAATCCCAAACAGTGCATGACCCCATGCTCGTCATCAAGCGTGTGCCTCACCTTAATATAGCACAACGATGTGCAAGTCCGGGGTTTCATACCCTCAGAACATCATTTACAATCATTACTCACCTCGAACTGGTCAAATCTCTAGCTCGCGACGCCTTTGCCCCTTGAATCGGCCTCCACTCGCGTCGAATCTATCCAAAATCAGAACGAGGACGTCAAAATATGCTAAGGGGACGAAGACCAAGCGAAAATAATCAATTTACAACATAAATCCTGAAATTACCAAAACCCGACCCCACGTCTCAGAATTCAATAATTTTTACATCAATAGATTCCTTATCTCCCACGAGTTCATACATATCAAAAGTTCTGAAATCCGACCTTAAATGGTCCTTAAAATCCTCAAGCAAAGGTCTAAGTTTCCAAGCCCTAATTTCCCCAATTTTCACCCTTAATTCCCATGATTTCTAGCTCTAATCCATGTATTAATAGCATAGGAACGAATTTTAGGTCCAAATTCCTTACCTCAATGAAGTTCCCTTGAAATCCCTCTTTCAAATCGTCCAAAAAGCTCCAAAGCCGAAGTCAAAAATGGTGAAATAGCTCAAATTCGCGAAGGCCACAATTTATACCTTCTGCCTAGATATTTTTGGTATTTGCAGCTATATTTCCGCTTATGCGGTCAAGAACCACCGCATTTGCGGTCCTCACTTAAACTCCCATTTCTGCATCTGCGATCCATTATCCGCATCTGCGACTTTGCAGATGTGGTCCTATTAGCCGCTTCTGCGGTTCCTGCTCCTCAAGCCCCTTTTCCGCTTCTACGGCCGATCTCCCGCATGTGCGGCATCACACCTGTGGTCCCCAATCCGCAGGTGTGAAAATACCAGAAGCAGCAAAAGTTCAGCAGCTGCAAACATTCCTCAAACTTCCCGTCAACTATCCGAAATCTCCCTGAGGCCCCCGGGACCTCAACCAAAAGCACAAACATATCCCAATACCTCATTCAAACTTGTTCCAACCTTCAAAACACCTCAAACAACATCAAATCAACCAAAACACATCGGATTCAAGCCTAACTTTCTAAAATCTTTCGAATTCCGCTTTTGATCAAAAACCCGACCAACCACGTCCGAATGACCTAAAATTTTACACACACATCCCAATTGATACCACGGAACTACTGCGACTCTCGGAATTCCATTCCGACCCCTATATCAAAATCTCGCTCACCAACCGGAAATCGCTAAAATATCAACTTCGCCAATTCAAGTCTAAATCTATTCCGAACCTCCAAAACTCATTCCGATCGCGCTCCTAAGTCCCAAATCACCTCTCAAAGCTATCCGAACTATCAGAACTCACATCCGAGCCCTTTAACGCATAAGTCAACATCCGATTGACTTTTCCAACTTAAGCTTCATCAAAAGAGACTAAGTGTCTCAAACCTTACCAAAATTATTCCGGATTCGATCCGACCAAGACGATACCACATAACATGGATAAAAAAGCATAAAGAAGCAGAAAGAGAGAAAATGGAGCGGTAACTCATGAGACGACTGGCCGGGTCGTCACAAAATCTCCAAAATTTAAAAATCCTAAATTTTTCCCAAAACACCCAATTTCCCCTTGAAACCCCTTGATTTTGAGTTGAAATCATGTAAAAAGATGTTAAAATTAAATAAAATGAGTTAAAAATGACTTACAATCGATTTGGAGAAGAACTTTTCTTTGGAAAATCACCCAAGAGAGCTTAGGGTTTGAGAGAGTTTGAAAAATGAATAAAAATGCGTCTAAGTACCAATTAACTGGTTTGCAGATGTCGCAATTGTGAAGCTCGCAAATGCGAAGAAGGCCTCGCATTTGCGAACCTGGTCATATTATTCTAACCTCGCAATTGCGAACAAATAGTCACAATTGCAATACTGGGCATTTTCTGATGATTTCGCATTTGCGAAGGGTGGTTCGCAATTGTGACCTCTGGCAGGCAAGGCTTTCTTCGCAAGTGCGATCAAGCCCTCACAATTACCAAGCCTGTTAGGCTCGCAATTGCGAAGCTTGACCTCACAATTGCGAGATCAGAGCCTGCAACATAGCTGAACCTGCAACAGCCATTTCCCTAAGTCTAAATTCACTTCGTGGCCTATCCAAAATTCACCCGAGCCCGCGGGGCTCCAAACCAAACATGCACGCAAGTCCAAAAACATCATACAGACTTGCTCGTGCAATCAAATCATCAAAATAACATCAACAACTATGAATTAAACCCCAAATTCATGAAATTACTCAAGAAAATCAAAATTTTCAATTTCTCAACTATAGGTCCGTTTTACACCAAACCAACTCCGATCTTTACCAAATTTTATAGATTCAACTTAATTATTATTTCAAACTTGTACCGGGCTCCGAAACCAAGATACGGGCCCGATACCATCAAGAAAATGCATCAATTCACTTCTAAAAACCATTATATTTTCCAGAAAATAATTTTCATTAAAAATTTATTTCTCGGGCTTGGGACCTTGGAATTCGATTCCGGACATACGCCCAAGTCCCATATTTTATTAAGGACCCTACGAGACCGTCGGATCACGGGTCCGGGTCCGTTTACCAAGGATGTTGACCAAAGTCAACTTTATTCAATTTTAAAAGCCAATTTCCTTATTTCACTTAGTTTTCACATAAAAGCTTTCCGGAAATACGTCCGGACTATGCACGCAAATTGAGGTAAGACAAAAGGAGGGTTTTAAGGCCTCGGAACACCGAATCGACTTGTAAAACAAGTAATGACCCAAAAGGTCATCATAATGAAACACTGAATTCTTTCTAGTTCAATAGTCGATTTATTGTCAACAAAAATTTTTATTGCACCTTTTTGTGGTAGGTAAGTTCCTCCAATAAGCTCCATAGACAAATTGCATGACAAACATAAGAACAAGTTGCTACGTACTCCGCTTCACAAGTTGACAAAGTCACAATTAGTTGTTTCTTAGGATTCCACGTAAATGCGGATTGTCAAGAAAGAAAACAAACCCAGTAGTGCTCCTTTGTTCATCAATATCACCAGCCCAATCACTGCCACAATATCCAACAAGTTTGGAGTCTTTAGAAGATGAATAAAATATTCCATAATCAAGGGTACCTTTGATGTACCGAAGTATTCTTTTGGTTACCTTCAAATGGGAGGTAGTAGTGCACTATGGTTATCCATAATCAAGGGTACCTTTGATGTACCAGTAGTGCTTTTTTCCAAAAAAAAAATTGGCAAATACGTGTTTATTTATAAATTTTATTCATATTTTGGTAAATTTTCAAATCCCAAAACCAGCTCAAGAGCTAGTTTTGGCCCAAAATATTACCGTTATAATTTTAAAAATTATCCCAAACTTTTGTATTTTATAAAAGATCTCACCGTTTATTATGACCAACTAATTCATATCTACTCAGTTGTAGAGCCGTCAATATGGACTTGGCCCGTTGGGCCAGCCCAGCCCAACCCGTGATTTAGTAGGGTTGGGCTAGAATTTTTGGAGCCTATTTAAAAATGAGACTTTTAAGCTCGGCCCTAGTAAGCCCGTGACCCGCGAGGCTGGGCTGGACCTGCCCATAGGCCTAATAAAAATATTTATTTAAAATATATAAAATATAAAAAGTATATGTCAATGTAGCATCAAAATCAACATTTAATATTGCTAGGCGTGTTCTTACCAAGTATAGAAATTGCATCCATCGTGAAAATGTCCAAACACTTGTTACTACTCGAAATTGATTGCACAACATTTCCTAAACTCAAACTGGTAATATCTTTTATGTGAATTTGAATATTATTACTTTTTAAAATTTAATTATTCTTAATATTTAACTAATTAATATTGCATATGAATTGTAGATGTAGATGAAAGTGAAGATGTTAAGACAAACTTGTCACAAGCGGATTCAAATGTGTTTGATGAAGATGATGTGCTGGATATCCCATAAGCATCATGGACGTTTTCTTGAGTAGTTTGTTTTTAATTTTGACTTTTAGTGAATGAAATATAGTTTTGTCTTTTACTTTTTTAGTGTATATATATATATATATATATATATATATATACATACATATATATATATATATATATATATATATATATATATATATATATATATATATATATATCAAAAGTTATTAAGTTTTGCGAAATTTTTTCAATAAGATATTTTTTAACTTTTAAATATTCATCTTTTTTTAGATTAGTACTTAAAGAAAAAAATAAAATTATATTTTAAAAAACGATGGGCCGGCCCGCGGGGTTCCTCGGCCCAAATATGGCTGGGATGGGCTAACCATTATTAGGCCAATTAAAATGGTGGGCTAGCCCAATCCGGCCCGTCAATTGCTAAGCCCACGTGAACGGGGCTGGGCTAACCCACCCCGCCCCATATTGACAGCTCTACTCACTTGACTCTCATTAAACTCAAGCGTCTACTTTGTCCTCTATAAACAAAAGAAAACTTTTCCCAAATTCTCAGTGCCAATAGAGTACAATCCACAGAAAATACAAAATTTGAAGGCAATTTGCTAAAATCTGTTATTACTTGTATAAATTTTCTTCAAATTTGTAAACCTTCCCATGTATATGAGGTCTCTCATATATGACGATGATCAAATTAAGTCCAAGGTTGGAAGATTAAAGAGAGACACAAAAATCTTTAGAGAGCTCCTTAATTCTTGCTCCGGGTACGGATGGGACCCTATAACCAACACAATTACCTGCCTATCTAACATTTGGACGAATTATGTGAAGGTAAGTTTGGGAGATAGAAAAAATTACATATGTTCTACCTTTATGCATATTGAACTAACATTCTGTTTCAAAAAAAAATTACAACAAAAGAAAGAGAAGAATGAATATATTTCTAAGTACAGATACCAAGGGCTTAAAGATTTTGACTTACTGAATGAGATATTTGGGAATTAATTTGCCACGGGGAACCATGTTATGTACAACACAAATCCTAATTTTTCACAACAATCAAATGAAGCTATTGCCGTGGAGAATGAACCTTCTGATTGTGACGATTACGCTGCTACTACTGAAAACGTATGTCGTCATATGTCTGAGAATACCGAAAGTGGTTCTATTAGTGTAAAGCGAATTGTGTGTGATATGTCTATGCAGATAGAGGGTGGAACACCTACACGTCGCAAAAAAAAAAGTCGTGCTATAGCTGCAAACTACTCACATGATTATTTTAAGGAACACTTGGAGTGGAAGAAAAACAAAGAGGAAGCAAAAGAAAGAAAGAAGCAGGAACAAGAGCAGATACAAGTGTCGAAAGAAACTGAGATTGATATCTACTCCGAGGAAGCTGTGACTATCCAGTAGCAATTTGTATGGTTTAGCCAACGAAAAACTTTCACTAGCAGTGCCTTTCTTGCTTAACCCTAGCTTTCGCAAGATATTCGTTCATATGACCGAAAAAATATCAAGTCGAATGGTTTAACGACTTAAAGAAAAATTGAGCTAACTGTTATTTTCATTTTATTTTGTTGTACTCTAATGCATGAAACACTGATGCTAATTATTTTAGTTGTACTTTGTTGTGGTGTAGACATGACTGTAATCTGAGTAATGACTTCCTATGTGTTATATAATTTTCTCTTTAGTGAATGACTTTTTAGAGAATTTTAGATTAAAATTTGCTATATACTATGAATGTGCAATTTTAATTTTTAAAAATCTCCTTAATTCATGATCATCTTTTTTACTGATTACCTTGTCTTTTGTATATCTTTTCAGGCATTCTTTTGATTAGACAATATCTATTTCCTGGTAGCTGAATTTGGATGAGTACTTTTGAGTTGAAAATTATGAGCATATACAACAGTGACTCCACTGATTCAGACAGTGATATTGAGAATTATATCATGTGTTATGCTATCGCTGATCATGCTGAACAAGTCGCACAAGAAAATAGGTTATTATCTCGCCAACCGCAACATATATCTAGGCCTGGTATGGCATGGGTAGTTGAGCTTCTTTGGGGTCATCGCATGCGTATGTATGAATCTTATGCGTTTTTATCCTGAAACATTTCGTCGGCTTATCGAAGTGATAAGATAAAAACAATTTGTTGCCATCTGAGGGTAGAACCATACGTCTTCCAGTAATGGAGTCTGTAGCTATTTTCCTGACCGTCATTGCACGTAATGACAGTCAACGCTCGGCGAGTGAATGTTTTCAACATTTACTCAAAACAGTTAATCGACATGTTAGAAGATTCGTTACGGCACTGTCGACGCCCCCTTTTTCTAAGAGTGAAATCGGGTATACGACATTTGGGAGGACAACTCTATTCCCTTTCGAGAATTGGGTTTAGAAGTTGAAGAGTCGCCACCTAATGATTATAGTGCATTAGGACACTTTAAGAAAGAATTGAGATGAAGAACCAGAGGTTGGGTAAGGGCTAGAAATTATCTCGAGGGGAAGGTGTTAGGCACCTCTCAAGATCCACTGGTGTGGTTCCCGGCCATGCTACAATTGTGACTTTAAGCAGACAAGTAGAAAAGAAAAGGATTTTTCACATAGTTTTGCAAACAAGTTTAAGAGTTGAAGGAGTAGAGAGTTTGGAAAATTAATTTAAAAGAAAACTTAAAAATTAACAAGCAAAGGGGAGAGGGGTCCTAGGTTTACAAATAATATGGATCACATCAATGCAATATCCAGCAATCACTCCTCAGAAGAGGGGTCGCACGTGATATTAGCGCACGGGTCATCATATCCATCTTCTACTCATCCCACCCCGTTAAGGTATTAAAGCATGGAAAGTTTTGTTACTTATTGCATGCTAGTATCCGTCCCAATCCTATCAGTTCCGGAGGCATTTAGGACTACTAATCCTAAAGGGAAAGGGATTTGGGGCCTTTTGAGAGCTTTCAAAGGACAAAATACTAGGCGTCAATCAAAACACATAATGCAAGTAAAAGGGGAAGCAGATAAGCAAGTAAGGCTCAAGTAAACCTCCTTAAGTCAGATAAGCCATAGAGTTTAGCATGTCTTGCATGTACTGGTTTGGTCTTTAAAATTAAAGCGATAAGCAGACTGGTTCAACACATACTTTTAGACAGGAAGTCCGCATTAGGCTCGCTCGAATGCAGTTCTTAAAGACTAGTCTACTTTCAGTTATGTGTTGGATAGAACTAACGATTTCGAAAAGCGAACTGGTTATGAAGAGTTACCAGTTTTTTATCAGAGTGAAACGAGTTTCAGAAAAAGAATGTACTGTTTTGAAAAAGATTTAAAAGAAAAGAAAGGAGCATCAGAAGACATGCAGACTAGTTGGAAAAAAAAAAGTTTCATGAACCTTATCAGAAAAAGCGAGTTTCAGAAAATGCCAGTTTGGTTTAGAAAATGTTTGTTAACTTACGAGGTTCCGAAAATCACAGAAGACTGCCAGTTTTACTAAAGTATATATTAATTTAAACAGTTGGTGTTGTTTTGAACAAAATGAGACAGTTCCGACTCAAAGTTCATATAGGCATGCTTTCTATACGTTAATTGATTTTAACACTTTTTAACAGGAGTCTTACAAACATGGTATTTATATGCAACTTTATAATTAAGCCTACAGTTTGCCTAATGGTATCATTATGTGCATAAATATAAACCTCTATGAGCACGGTATCTATATGCATAGTTGCAGAAAATTTAGAAGTTAAATCCTATAGGCATGGTCTCTACGTGTGAAAATGCGCAGTGTAGAAATTAAACCTATAGACATGATTTCTACCCTTTTGTGCATGAAAAGTAACCCCTCCCCTTTTCACTAAAATCCCATGAGTTTATACAAATTATTACAGACCAGTAAAAAATAAGACAGAATTAAAAATACATCAGAAATTACAGCTACATCCGAGCAGCCTAATTCAGACTTAGTATCTAACAATATGAGATTGAACCACTTCCGAGATCCAGATTTCCAAAGCCTTCTCTTATCTAGGGTGTTTTAGAGATCCAAGGAGTTTCAGAAACTCCAGGCAGTGCTTACACCCAAGATGTTAATTAGAAAGAGTTACAGTGTAGTGTGGAAGAGCCAGCCCTCAGGTGTCCAAGTTCAGAGGGAGCTCATGGATCCCAAAGCAAGGCTCACAAGAGAGGGGCAGAACTTAGGTTCTAAGAATGAGTGTAAGTGCAAGAGAGGGGGTTGGGGAATGCCATGGCAGGCTGGTGGTCATGCCTAGCCACGAGGTAGGCTGGCACACCCCTGACCAAGTCTGTTCAGCCAACAAATAAGAGCAGAGACCTATTGAAGGTCAGACTATGGTCTGGGCAGTGATTAGGACACTCCCAGACCAAGGTCTCAAGCTCAGAATACATATAAGGGGGAAAAGGAATGGGAATTGAAAGAGTTTAGGACTCAAGGAGTCCAGTCCATATACATGAACAACAATGTCAAGGATTGTCATGTTTTCTGAACCATAACTCAGCAGACAAAGGGTTCAGGGATGGGGATTCATATAGGAGCAGGAATACCAAGCTTGCAGAAAGCAATAAAATAAACAAAGAAAAGACTGAAGCATAAACACATAAGAGAGGGGCAGAATTTAAACAAGAAGAGACATACCAGTTGCAGAAAAGTAAGCACAAAGAAAAGCAGGATACTTGCAGCTAAAACACAATCAGAGAAGAGTGCTTATGAGTTCAGAGAAAACTCGAATGCTTTTTTTTAGAAAACCTAAGTGTATTTGAGAGAAGAAGTGGTGACTTATGTTGTGTGTTCGAACTTGTTTTTTGAAAGAGAAGAGGTACATGTATTTATAGTTTTGAAAACGAGTAGAGAATAAGGTAACAAATAAGGTTTCAACACAAACATGGAAATAAACACAGTCAGAATCAATTAACACAGGTATTCCCCTTTAATCAAGGGATTACTGCTCAAACGGACACTAACAGGATTAATATAAGGAAAGAAGATCAATTTGTAAGCAGAATGATTGTTACCATAAAAGGAGCAGTAAAACCATATAGTAAGGGATTAAGTCTAAATACAGGAATGTACTTATTTTGGAAAGGATCTGGTAAGGCCAAACAAAGAGAGAGAATCAATTAACCCTTAACGGGCGAGTAAAAAATCAGAATTTCATAAGAAAAGTTTTGAAAATCAATCACAGAAGGGACTCAGTATATAAATGAAGTGCACAAGTAATAAGCATGTGAGGCCAAGCTATGGCGAGAAGGAACAACATACAGTAATAGCATAGAGCAAGCATTCATAACATGATAGTCACGTAGGTCAGGTTTCAGTGATTTAGTAGTAGAGGAAAAGAACAGAAGCATGCAAAGAATCAAGTAAAAACCTTTCTGAAAACACAGTCGAGTTTGACAGAAAGTCGGAACTCAGAACAAAAAGGAATCACATAAGGAAGAGAGATGCTGAAACAAAAAGAATCAGGCTGAGCAACTTCAGACAGACGAATTGCACGAATAAACTCAAGGGACTCGAATAGGCCCCCAAAGAACTAGGGTTTTCGAAAATTAGTCGAGTTTAGAGGCGATAAACAAGTGAAACAAACAAGCGAATTCAGAATCTCAAATAAACCCCAAAAATTAGGGTTTTCAACGCTAATCAGGTGTAAACAAGGTAAATCAAACTAATAAAAACAAACAGACTAAGAAACTCAAACAAAATTCCAAAAATTAGGGTTTTCAACATGTTAACTCAAATAGAAAAACAACACAAGCAAAACACAGCAAAACATGTCGAGAATCAGAGAAGAGATTCGAAATAACTTAACATGAAACCCAGAAGAATAAAGAGTTTTGAAAGCAAAATTAAAGAAACTTCGAGAAAAAATGCTTAGCAAGTTCAAAACACACATAGATCCGGAGCAAATCTGAAATAAAATCGGAGGAACCTTAGAGATTAGGGTTTTGTAAGAAACCCAGGTGATGAGGAAGGCTTTGAAAACCATCGATCTAAGCAGGAGAGTCGAAGGTCGAACTCAGATAGCCATGGCTGGCCGGACAAAGGTTGAAGACGACCGGAGAATAGTCATCAAGCAAAGTCTTGGTCGAAACCTTTCAAGATCTGGTCATAGGACCTCAGAAACGAGCACGTAGAAGCCATGAGAGGCTGGTATAGGCCTCCGATGAGCCTGGGAAGCCATGGATTAGGGTTTCAACGAGAGGCGACGGCTAGGGTTTGAGGTGAGTTGAGAGAGAGTTGAGAGAAAGAAGGGATTCAAAGGCGGCGTCTCTGAAAGAATGAGGTAGGGTTTAGGGTCGTTTGGATTAAAAAAGGTAAGAAGCAATGATGGTCGTTGACCTAAATGATCAGCGGCCGGGATTAAAAGGGGTTATGGGCTGGGTCAGTTGAATAGGTGCTGGGTCGGGTTAGAGTGGTAATTGGGCTGGTCCGAATTTGAGTTTGAAATTGGGTCAATTTTAGGCTAAAATCGAAATGTAATGGGGCTACAATTGAAACGAACTGAGGCCAAAATTTAAATAGCCACTTTTCCCTTTTTATTTTATAAAAATAGTAAAAGATGATTTGAAAGCAAATTAAAAGCACTAGATCCGTTAATAGTATATAAATATTAATTAAAAAATATTGGAACCAGTTTCATAATTATAAAATGCTATTAAATCTTAAAGCAGGCTAAAATTGCAATTATATGCAATTTAGCTTTTAAAATACCAAATCAATTTGTAAAAATATATGAAAAGTAACCTACCTATATTTTGGTATAAATATGAGAATAAAATAAGTTATTCACCAAAGTGATAATTTTGGGAATAATTATTGAGCTAATCAATTTAAAAATCTTTTAAAAAATTGAAAAAATATTAAAACACTTGGGCATACTTATATATGTATGTACATGATATTTGAAAGTATTTGCATATAAAAGAAATACATAAGGAAAAATTGGGTATCAACAGGCACTTTGTGAGATGGTACCAACATATGTATGTCCAAAAAATATGACTAGTGTACATCCAAAGATTCGACACGATAGCCGCTTTTGGCCTTGGTTTAAGGTAAACTCAAAATCAATAATAGTTAAGGCTTCCTAAAAGTTGATCAAAATTTAATTATTTGATGAATATGCTCCCTTATTAGCTCAATTCTTTTTGCATCTTACTTTTGCCTTTGATTTGTAGGCTAAATGGCTTTGTGAATACTCATATCAGTTAAACTTTTTTTTAATTAGGAGCCGTAAACTTTTTTTAAATTAAGAGCCGTAATTCTCTAATGGGATTTCACTGTAATTGATGATTTTATATTTGACTATGGTAGAATTGTATTGGTGCAATCGATGAAACATATATTCAAGAGGAGATCCCAAGAAATAAGCAATAGGCATACCGTAACTGCAAAGGAAATACTTCGCAAAATATTTTATGTGCATGTGATTTTGATATGAGGTTCACCTTTGTTGCAGATGGCTGGGAGGGTACTGCACATGATAGTAAAGTACTTGAGAATGCAATTCTTGACCCTTGGAAAAATTTTCATTTCCACCACACGGTATATAAGTATAACATTTTAATAACTTAGTAAATCATTTATTTTATTACTATTTTGTTGAATTACATTTATTTCATTTTGATAGATAAATATTACGTTGTTGACACTGGTCTTCAGAACACAAAAGGATTACGTTGTCCCGGGCCCGGGCCTTAGTGGGCCTAACGGGCCGGGCCTCGCGGTCCCGGGCTTCGTGGTCCCGGGCTCTGGCGGTCCCGGGCCTGGCGGTCCCGGTCTTCGTGGGCCTAATGGGTGGAACCGGCCCGTGACGGGCCTAAGCCCACATGGTCCTGTGCTTAACGGGCCGGGCTCGTGGGCTTCGCGGGCCTAGCGGGTTTTTTTTTTTAAAGACAATTTCTTGTAGTATCATGGCTATATTAAAAATATATATGTAGTATATATGTATATCTAATTATTAAAGTGCTTGACGAAAAAGAAAATAACAAAACAATAGTAAAACACTAAATTGTCATGCATAAATATCACTTCTTGAAGTATATTATATTGTATCTTATGTATATATATTCTCTTATATATTTTCTTTTAGTATATGTATTGTATCTTATGTATATATATTCGCATAATAATATATTTTCTTGTAGTATATATATTGTATCTTATGTATATATGTTCGCATAATATATTTTCTTGTAGTATATATATTGTATATTATGTATATATTGTAGCATAATATATTTTCTTTTAGTATATTATATTGTATCTTATGTATATATATTCTCTTATATATTTTCTTATAGTATATATATTGTATCTTATGTATATATATTCGCATAATATATTTTCTTGTAGTATATATATTGTATATTATGTATATATTGTAGCATAATATATTTTCTTGTAGTATATTATATTGTATCTTATGTATATATATTCTCTTATATATTTTCTTATAGTATATATATTGTATTTTATGTATATATATTCGCATAATATATTTTCTTGTAGTATATATATTGTATATTATGTATATATTGTAGCATAATATATTTTCTTGTAGTATATTATATTGTATCTTATGTATATATATTCTCTTATATATTTTCTTGTAGTATATATATTGTATCTTATGTATATATTGTAGCTTATAAATATATTTTCTTGTAGTATATATATTGTATATTATGTATATATATTCGCATAATATATTGTCTTGTAGTATATATATTGTATATTATGTATATATTTTCGCATAATATATTTTCTTGTAGTATATTATATTGTATCTTATGTATATATATTCTCTTATATATTTTCTTGTAGTATATATATTGTATATTATGTATATATTGTAGCTTATAAATAATTCTAAGTATAGACAAAGAAATTCAACAACTTCACAATTTTTCACGAAATTTCAACAATAAATTAAGTAATTGTAGTAGAGAGATTGAGAGAGATTGAGAGATATTGAGAGATATTGATGAATTGGTGAATAAAAATGAAAGAATGAGGGGGTATTTATAGTTGAGAAATGGGGAAAAGTGTAATTATATAAAGTTTGGGGTTAAAATAAAGTTTGGGGGCCAAATGGCCATTTTTTTAACTTAAAAAAGGTCATATTTTCAGCCCAAACGGCTAGATTTTAAATATGGCCGTTGGAGTTTTTTTTTTTTTTTTTTTTTGAAAAATAGTCGTTGGGCCCGCCAGGCCCGCCAGGACCGGCCCAGGCCCGCCTGCCGGTCCCGGGCTAAACGGTCCCGGGCTCGTGGGCTCAACCATGGAGACCAGCCCGTGACGGGCTCAGGAGGCCCACCAAGACCGGCCCACCCAGGACCGGCCCACCAGGGCCACCAGGCCCGTTAGGACCGCGGGCCCGGTCCGGTCCGGTTCAGGCCCGGCCCACCGAGCAGCATTAGCTCCATACAAAGGAACGCGCTTTCATTTGCAGGATTATAAGTTATGCTATTTTATGTTTTGATGATTTTCCAAACAGTCTCGAGGAACCAGTTGTGATCAGTTCATTTGGTCTGGCTCCCAGGGGGAATATGGCTGACTCATAGGGGGAACAATGTGGAGATCTAGTACTCAGAGGGAATATCAACTCTAAGTTTGTCATCATCAAAAAAAGGAAAAATTGATAAGTTATGTGTCTTTTATTTTGATGATTTGACAAACTTCATGAGAGAACCAAATAATCAACCTGATACAATTAGTTCCCTTGCGGTCAGAGTAACTAGTCAGATGTCTGGTTCAATTCTCAATGAAATCAGATAAGGGAATAGTAGAGAGAACAGAAAGGGATCAGTTCCACTGGTCGTTGTGCAGTCAACTCTACAACTTTAAAAGTTGTTGCACTGTACTCTCTGACATGCTGTTGCATTGTACCGTCTGGCAGCTGTACAGCAGTACAGCTGTAGCTTGCTAAGGCCAAACTAAAGGACACATTATTGTATCATCCTTGATGACCTCACACACACTCATCCTTGATGACCTCACACTCACATATTATCAACATGAGTCAAGGGATTTGATTTTCCAATATTTGCAAATCAAAAGATAATATTCTCTCAAGTGCTAGCCATTACCTCTCTCAAGAACAAAGCTGCTGCAACCTCAAGGACCAGATCCAAAGATTGAAAATATCTTAAGTCCTTAGGCTTGCTGAGTCTTTGTTATTTTGTTCTTCATTTGTAATCCTACACTACTTTCAAGAAGTGTCTTTGTAGGACAGAATTAAACCAAAGTTTGGTTTAGTTTCTTGACTAGAGTTAGTCAAGGTTTGTTGCATTGTATAGAGTTATTGCAAAGGGCTTACAATAGAGTTATTGTAAGGAGTGAGGGATTAAGAGTAATTTCTAGATTGCAATAGGTTGTAATATAAAGTTTCCTCGGTTTAGTGGAGTTGAAATCCTACTAGGATAGGTCGTGGTTTTTAATCACTTGAGCAAGAAGTTTTCCACATAAATATCGCGTGTCCTTTATTTACTGGCAATTTACTATGGGAACAGATAGAGAACTTGGTTCCCTATACTGTTTGGTTTTATAGTCTGTTGATTACCATGGGAACTGATAGAGAACCTGGTTTTCTTTAAACTTTGGTGGACTCTTAATTTCTATCACAGGACTATAGAGGGAGTAAAAGAGGGCCTAAGAACGACAAAGAGCTATTTGACTATAGACACACCTCCCTGCGCAATGTAATTGAAAGAACATTTAGAGCATGGAAAAATAGATTCAGAATACTGCGACAAGGCATGAACAACTATGATTTCAATACGCAGGTGAAAATAGTAGTTGCTTGTGATGTATTACATAATTTTTTGCTTGAACATCATAGCGGCGATGGAATATTCACTGAATATGAACATGATGATATGAATGTTGATGAAATTAAACAACAATCGACTCAAAGTAACAATGCTAGTCTTCTCGATCATCTGATAGAGATTTGCATGCTCGTCGTGAAGAGATTGTTCGTATAATGTGGGAAAATTATATTACAGAATAGCTAGTTACTATCATTCTTTTTGGACTGATGGATCTTATAATATTGTTGCAATTTGACGAATTGTAATAGCTACTAATTGTGTTTGTTATTAGCAGGTTATGATTTTAGGATAGTGTATTACGTAGTCAATTATAAAATGATAATTTTGTGCCAAACTTATTTATGTTCTGGACTATGGTTTGTGATAATGATAATGAATTTTATTGATGAAGGTTTTGTATATACAAGATAGCAAGTTTGTTTGTTCAGTACTGTTGGGTATTTGTGATAGTTTTTAAAACTTGTGGGTATAAGTCATATTTCATGTTTTTTCAAAAAAAAAAGTGAAATATGTTTTAAAAAATGATGTCCAAACACATTTTCATCTTCAAACCAAACTTCACCCAAATCAGATTTTTCAAAATAAATTTAAGAATTTATGGCCAAACGCTAGCTTAATTTCTCAACCAAATGGCTGAAATTACATACCATTGCTTTTCTAGATTTGGCCAAATATATGCAAATTTAAAATATCATTTAATGGTGGTGAGGATTTTATGTATTTTTACTTTCTCTTTCCTTATAAAGAATAAATTTTTATATCAAGTGAGCCTCCCAAATACCAACAAGTAATGTCATTAGAGGTAAAATGGAGATGCAAGGAAGAAGAAAAAAACTTTCGAAAAGAGAAATATGTTATTTCTCTGTCCTATTTTATGTGAAACATATTTTTTTTTAATTTATTCCAAATAACTCTAAATGAGATAATTTATAATAGCACGCTATTTATGATTTTGAAGTTGGATCTTGAATTTTAGCTATTGCTTTTGGGCTACAGCTTTATGAAATTATATATATCACCTAGTTAAAATATATGTGTATGAATTATACTTATATATAACTTCTCTTTATTTTATACCAAATACTAAGCTCTCGTTTGGTCATAAATTTTGGCTACCAAAATTTTCTATTTTTCTAGTTAGAATGGATGGGTCGTGCCTATCCAATCAATAAGTGTTTATGACGGACTCGCTATCACTCGATTTTGGGTCATAATCATTATGTAGGAGAGATGACCGAGTGGTTTAAGGCGTAGCATTGGAATTGCTATGTAGGCTTTTGTTTACCAAGGGTTCGAATCCCTCTCTTTCTGCACTTTCACCTAATTTTTCAAAAAAAGAAAATTGAAACATTGTTTGTTCATGGAATATGATCAATTTTTTTTCAAGTTTCCAAAACTATTTTTAGGACAGTTTTTGAGTGAAAATCTTTCTTCCACTTACAAAAATTTTAACTTTTTTTCAAATAAAATGCATGTCCAAACACAACTTCAACTTCAAAAAATTATTTTTTAACATAACTTAATTTTTTTGTTACAAATAGAATTCTATTTAAGGTGAATGTCTATATTTTAGAGAGATCTTAGGGTTTGTTACTTGGTGGCTAAGTCACTTTTTCCTACAAAATAGAGGGGTTCTATTCCGTTGTAATTCATGCCAAATCAATAAGAATTCTCTCTCTCTTTCTTTGCAATATTCTTCTTTATTGTTTTATAACACGTTATCAGCACAAGACTCTAACTAATTGAGTAGAAGCTTTGGGATTGAGCATAATGATTGTCAATTGTTCCATGAACTTCCTTTATGATTAAATTCTAGATTTAAGGTAAGTATTTTACTTAATTTTTCTCTTTTAAATTCTTGACATTCTATAATTTGATTTTAAATACAAGAAAAGACAATAAATTTTGATTGTAACTCTAATGGAGTCTGAAAGAAATTATAACCACCCAAAGTGGTAAAATTTCTATGTCTTGCCATGATCAAAGTCATGTATGATGGTGAGCACAAGAATTGAAAATTCGTCCCATTGAATTTGCTCCATTCTTATTCCCTTAAGAGAATGTGATAGCATAACGTGATACGTCTGAAAGAAGACAAAATTATTACTGTAAAGGTATCAATGGATGTGGACGTGGCAATAGACGAAATTATAATCATCATCATTGTCGTAATGAGAATAATAAGGATTCTCAAAATAATCCTTCACTATGTGAGAGTAATATTTGTCGTCGATTTGACATAAGATTTTGTAAATCACATATAGATGATTATGGTTCATTCATAATGTAAATGCGACAACATGTGATTTATGAATACATATTCATTCTTGGAAGAATATGAACGTGCTAGTAGTAGTGGATATACCATACTCACCTCTACAATAAAGTTTGAGGGGAAATAAGAAAATAGTATCATTATTATGGCATGAATGGTCATTGGTCACATACCTATTGTACGCCAAAATATTTTGGCGATGTGATTATTAAAGGGAAACAGTAATGCAAGGAACAGATCTTGTATAGAATTCTGACCAT
Source organism: Nicotiana sylvestris (assembly GCF_000393655.2). Classification (NCBI taxonomy): domain Eukaryota; kingdom Viridiplantae; phylum Streptophyta; class Magnoliopsida; order Solanales; family Solanaceae; genus Nicotiana; species Nicotiana sylvestris. The sequence continues at coordinate 23,030,497 of NC_091066.1, forward strand.
GACCACAATGGTATAACTTTCTCTTTAAAAGAGATATTCACCATATAAAAGTCTTTGAATATGTAGTAGTACAAAATTAATTGAGAGCTCTGGAAGAGCCAATTATTACTATTTTGGAGGAATACAATTGATTATCATGTCAATTTATTATGTTGTAGTAAATCTCAAAGAAACTTAATTGAGTTTCTAAAGTATTCGCGAAAGCGGTTGGTCATATTGAGACTATAATAAAGGAAATATTTAATATCTTCTAATACTACAACTTGTAGCGGGATAATATGTATGTGAAAAGCTACCTGCTTTATTCTGTAGTTTGTACTATATAAAAAAAACACCACAGTAAAGTAGAAGTTTATTGATATAAAAACTCATATCATAACAAACTTGGAGTTTATTGATAATTGCACATGTCATGGTGTAAATCTGAAGTTTATCAATATTAATAATTTATTCAGTTGGCATAATTGGTTTTAGCCATATCAATTTAAGTATGGTGTGCAAAAATAATAGAGAATTCACATAGGTAAATATTAAAGAACTAGAAAGTTTTTTACGGATTCTCTTACATTGCTTGTTCTTATGAATTAATAGACCAACTAAAATTGGGATTGAATCCCATGAATCCTGGAAATATCAAAAGTAAATGTGGGTTCATTCATCTGCCATGTATACCACATAAGATGTATCTATGAGATGGTTACATGTGCGATTATTATTAACCCGCAACTTGACCGGTGTTTGCGAGGTAACTTGCTTAGTAATTTAATTTCGAGCATAATTTTCATATTTTTCATTCAAGACAGTTTATCTTGATAAGTTGGTCTACATCACAGTTGGTTTAGCAAAATAATTTATTGAGTGCCTCCACTTAATAGCTAATTGTTGCTTATGAGAACAAAATTATATATATCAGTTTAATATACGTTATATACGAAAGTATATTACATTCTCTCATCCCAACTGGTTCGGAGTTAGGAACCAAATAATTCCATCTTATTATTATTGATATGCGATGTATATTTTCATTAACACCATAATGCACAAAAATGGGTTCCCAAAATTGAGAAAGAAAGTTAGTTTTTCTAAAATGAGGGGGAGACAAGATAAGCAGTTGAGAAAAAGTTACATGGAATGAATTATTATTTGTACATCTAGATCCTCGAATAAGATAATATGAACTTGAGGTTCATTAAAATAAGATAATTCATTTGCAATATATTGCAAAGCATGCCAGACGCATTTTCTGGTCCAAAGAAAGTAACTATATTCTCACTGCAAATGCTCCCATTAGACACAAGTCCTAGAAGGACAAAGTCTATGGTACACTTAAAGCATATAGACAAATCGGTTTCAATTAAAATTCTTGATAAAGAAGATGAGCAAATGATCAAAATGATCATAATAAGGAGGCAAGTGATCTAGAAGATCACATAACATAACACTTCATAAAATCTCAGGAGAGATTTAGGTACCTGAAAATATGAATGAAGAGATCTCTATGTTATGTCTTTATGAAAAAAAAGATATTGGAATCGATATAAAATGTTCGTCGTCGACATCTATCATAGCGCTAAATATAGATGAGAACCTCAAGTTTGTCGAATACAGACACAAAAATATTGGCCAAACAGAAGAGACACAATTCAAGTAGAATTTGGTTTCATATGAAAGACATGTAGTTCAAACACTTGAAAGACATGAGCCGAGGGTCTCCTGAAAACAGCCTCTCTACCCTTCGGGGTAGGGGTAAGGTCTGCGTACATATTACCCTCCCCAGACCCCACTTGTGAGATTATACTGGGTTGTTGTTGTTGTTGTATGAAAGACATGTAGTTCAAACACTTGAAAGTATAAAGTTAATGATATGTGCAATCAGTTTTCGATGTCTTATTTGTCTAGCATGACATGAAAACTTGGTATGCATCTAATCAAAGTCTATTATATTATTTAACTTATATGACAATCCTTGAAAGATTTAAATTGCTTGAAACATATACAATTCTTGGTCCTGAAGTACTATGTGATAAGTGTAATTTGTGCACATATATATCTTGCTATAACTATAAGCATGATAATGTGATAGCGAAAATACCTCTGTGGAGATATTGAAAAGGCTATTCCACGACATTATATGAAGACATTACATATCTATCAAGAATGATGATTTCAAGGTGCAACATATTCATTCAAGTGATAATATGGCTGACTTGTTCACCAAATCTCTACCGATGTCAACCTTCATGAAGCTAGTATAAAAGATTGGGATGCGAATGCTCAAAGATGTGAATTGATGCTCTTATCAAGGGGAGTTAATACGCGTTGCACTCTTTTTCCCTTACAAGATTTTGTCCAATTGAGTTTTCGTTGCAAGGTTTTTAACGAGACAACCAAAAGGCTTATTGTTAGATATGTGTACTCTTTTTCCTTTACTAGAATTTTTTTTCCCATTGAGTTTTATTTTTGTTAAGGTTTTAACGAAGCACGTTATCTGTTGAATAGACATTCAAGGGGAGTGTTATATATAGAATTCTATCTAAGGTGAATGTCTATATTTTAGAGAGATCTTAGGGTTTGTTACTTGGTGTATAAGTCACTTTTTCCTATAAATAGAGGGGTTCTATTGCGTTGTAATTCATACCAAGTCAATAAAAATTCTCTCTTTTTCTTTGTAATATTCTTCTTCATTGTTTTATACAATCATTTTTCAAATTTAAACCAAATCTATATTCAAATGCTAGCTCTCGATCCTTCCTTTTCTTATATTACGTACCGAGACCAACCAGTGAAGTAACTTTTTTATTTTTATTTTGAGACCACAAAAGTAGTCCGTAGTCAAATGATATTACCTCTTTTATTCTGATCCAGATTGGCCGTACCTGTACAAGCCATTAAACAATGGGGAGTTAGAAAAACCTATTTCATTTTCAACATATGCAACAGAACTGACAACCAAACCTCCTCTAACCTCTCTCTCTCCCCTTCCTCTCTGTTTCTTGAACCAAATCTCTCACAAACTTATCAATCACTATTATTTTCTCAATAATGTTCAATTCATACTAGCATTTCATTTCATTTTCTTTTCCTGTAAGCTGTCTTTGTTAAAAGAGAGAAAAGGGGGGGGGGGGGGAATGCCTCTCTAACAACTACTCTGTCTATTGACCCTTCAACTATAGATTCCTCCTACCTTTTATTAACAAAAAATTGCCACTTTTCTTTTTTGTTCCTATAACATATCCTTTAAAGTTTTGATCTTTTGGGTTACTCTATATAGATTTGTTTTACTCACAGATTTAGAGAGGCAGTAGAATATGAGGAATTTGCGATTGGGTTTTCTTTTGCTTCTTTATTTTGCTTTCCTTTTGGGAATTGAAGCCCTCAAATTTCATAGAACCGAGCGTACCGAGAGAATCTCAGGTAACTATCACTCTGTTGCTGATCAATGAAATTACATTCACTTTTTAAAGTCTGTTTCATCATTTTTAGGTTAATTTTTGTGGGTTTGTTTTGAATTAAATATAATTCTTATCCTTTTTACCAAAATTCGAACTGCCAGATGTATAGCTAGGGTTTTGTTGTGAACTGATATAGGACTATTTGGATCCAGAAAATCTTTAGCTTGGATCAAGTGATACACTGCTAGGGGGAAATGAATAGATTTCGTTATTGAATGTCAAAGGAAAATGAAATAGTGATAGTTCCCTCCTTTCAATCCTTAGCTTTAAATATACAGTTGGGTCCAAATTCGATGAGGCTTGGTTTAAATTGAATAAAACGAGCTCAGTGACCGAGCTTGCCTTAGAATTAAGCCGAGTACAAATAGTGAGGTATTCTGCTTGAAAGTTCTTTAGTCAATCTCTAAGTTAATAGGATGGTTAAAATTATGTTGTAATATTTTTAGTTGGCGTGTTTATTATTATTTTTTTTTTCATTTTTCTTTTACACTTACTTTCTGTTGGTAGTAAGTTTTTATGACTAACCGTTGTTTTCTTTCATTGTTGATCACCTTACTATCTTGTTATTTTTATTCTGCTTTTATATGGCTTTTTGGTACTGTCCCTTGTTGTCTATATTTTCATTAATGTGGTGCTTATGCTTTCGTGAGCCGAGGGTCTATTGGAAACAACCTCTCTATCCTCACAAGGTAGGGGTAAGGTCTGCGTACACACTATCCTCCCCAGACCCTATGGTGTGGGATAATACTGGGTATATTGTTGTTGTTTCTTTTACACTTATATTAAATCTTAGAGTTCTAAAGAGGCTCAAAAAACAATGTATAAGATCTATTGTTAATATGGAGTTCAAAAGAATGTTGATTTTTTAGTCACACTAAGTATATGGGTCTCAAATGACCTTTACTTAAGGAACTTATCATGTTTCAGTGTTCTTATTGGACTTGAATCAAAGTTTTTAGAGTTTGAGTCAACTTCAAGCTTTTAGATAATTGACTCGATTCGATCTTTGACATCTAGATATGCTACTTGATAAACTCATTCGCACCCCTTGGTATCAATTCAACTTGTACTGTTTCTGGATGATGGATTAGAAATAGGTGATGTTTCCCCTCCTTTCTACCGTTTTCAAATTTTCAATTATTTATTACCTTACTATGGTAGCATGTAGTACAACTAAAGAGAGTGAGGAAGAGTACTGAGTACACAATTTTGTTCGTGAGGTGTAAGTTATTTGATTGGTATTGGGGATAGTGGTCTTCTATCATAAGGTTTTAAATCTTAAATCTAAATCCTAGACCTTGATTCAAGAAATGATGGATTTTGCCTCTAAAGAGAGGCTCTTTGAGCTATGTATGGGATATGATATCTAAGTTTCTGACAGCTATTGGTTCCCTCAGAAAATTTTCTTCTTCACTCTGAAAGGAAAAAGAGAAGGTTAGAAACTTTGTGTTGATATTGCTATTTATAGTTTTTTTGGGTCAATTTGTACTATTAATAGAGTTAGTTCATTATATTATTGAGTTGTATTTAGATATAATGAAATCACAAATTTTGCTTAGCAGGATCTGACTTCAGTAAAACTTAATTTGATGCTTTTAGACTGCCAAAATGTCTGATGTTTTTTCCAAGAATCCCATTAGGATTTGGTTCATGTATATGTACTAACTCTGGAGTTCAGAGATTTGGGGCAAGGATGAATGAGAGTTGCAGCAGTGTAGATAATATGTTGGTGAATAATTTCAATGTTAGATTTGGGGCATGGATGAATGAGATTTGCAGCAGTGTAGATAATATGTTAGTGAATAATTTCAATGTTACAAGTGCTACCGAAGTGTGATTAGGCAGGACATGGTGAGGCTTCAGATTACCGAGGACATGGCCCTAGACAGGAAGTTGTGGAGATCGAACATTAAGGTTGTAGGTTAGGAGGTAGTTGGGAATATCTCTACAGCGCCGCAGAGTGAGGCTAGCCTGTTAGGACTTGGTCTTTGACTGTCAGTGGTTAATGTGAGTTCACACTACTCTTTCGTTCCTCTTAGTGTTGTGCTTTATCTACAGGTTATTGTTTTGCTTCTCACTTATTTTCTGGTTCTGGTGATGCTGTTCTTTGCTCTATGGTTTCTATTGATGGTACTGATAGATTGCCTCTTTTCGCCTTCTTTTTGTCTTCTTGAGCCGAGGATCTTTCGGAAAAAACCTCTCTCCCCCATCGGGGTAGGGGTAAGGTCTGCGTATACACTACTCTCCCCAAACCCCACTAGTGGGATTTCATTGGATCGTTGTTGTTGTCGTTGTAAGTGCTACCGAAGTGTCATCCTTGTGACTTTAAAGCAACACATTTTACCAACCTAAAAATTCACCTGTGATATAAAGTATATTAAAGGGCAGTCCGGTGCACTAAGCTTCCGCTATGCGCGGGGTCTGAGGAAGGATCGAGCCACAGGGGTCTATTGTACGCAGCCTTACGGCCCTTACCCTGCATTTTCACAAGAGACTGTTTTCATAGCTCGAACCTGTGACCTCCTGCGACCTCCTGGTCACGTGGCAACAACTTTATCAATTACACTAAGGATCCCCTTCATATAAAATATATTGCAAAAATGAAATATAATTAGATACTTCTAAGATGCTAAAAAGTTTAGATTAAAGGCTTATAGAGTATGATTTCCCTATCCGTCACTTTGCATGTCTGACTACATCATTTTGTTTTTTAGTTTTTTAAATTAGGTTAGGCGATAAGGACATAAATATTTGCTTTGAACTCTATGAAATTATCAACTTTCCTTTCATTTCTGCATTTCAGGTAGTGCCGGTGATGTCTTGGAAGATGATCCAGTTGGGAGGTTAAAAGTTTTTGTATATGAGCTTCCCAGCAAATACAACAAGAAAATTCTTCAGAAAGACCCACGATGTCTTAGCCACATGTTTGCTGCGGAGATCTATATGCATCGTTTCCTCTTATCTAGCCCTGTCCGAACCCTTAATCCCGGGGAAGCTGATTGGTTCTACACCCCTGTTTATACCACTTGTGACCTGACACCAAATGGCCTTCCTTTACCCTTCAAGTCGCCACGAATGATGAGGAGTGCAATACAACTTATTGCTTCTAACTGGCCTTATTGGAATAGGACAGAGGGGGCTGATCACTTCTTCATTGTCCCACACGATTTTGCTGCTTGTTTTCATTATCAAGTGAGAATTAAGTCCCCTTTCTCTCTCTCTCACACACACACACACAAAGCACACATTGATATATATACACATCAAATTTATATTTAACTAAACTGGATTTCACTAAAATGGTCGTGGAAATCTCACAGGATTAGTCACAGTGCCATTTTATAAATTTCCACGTTACTTTTTACTGAAAGTGTGTGGTTACATCTGATTATTTCGTGCAAATTGTAGGAGGAAAAAGCTATTGGGAGGGGAATTCTTCCATTGCTCCAACGTGCAACTCTAGTTCAAACTTTTGGACAAAGAAATCATGTGTGTTTGAAGGATGGTTCAATTACAATTCCTCCCTATGCCCCTCCGCAGAAAATGCAGTCCCACTTCATCCCTCCAGATATTCCACGATCCATCTTTGTTTACTTTCGTGGCTTGTTCTATGACGTAGGAAATGATCCAGAAGGTGGTTACTATGCAAGGTATCCCCATGTCTCAACCTCTAAGATTAAATCACATTTGATTCTGAACGCTGACACTAAATAGATTGAAGACAACTAGCTTTTGATTTTCTGTATTGACCTCCCAAACATGGAAATATGTCTTATGACAAGGTACCTGACTCTTACTTCTCTTCTCAGAGGTGCACGGGCAGCAGTATGGGAGAACTTTAAGGACAATCCTCTCTTTGATATTTCTACGGAACATCCAACTACCTACTATGAAGACATGCAGCGAGCCATCTTTTGCTTGTGTCCACTTGGGTGGGCCCCGTGGAGTCCAAGATTGGTTGAAGCAGTTATATTCGGTTGCATCCCTGTTATTATTGCAGATGATATTGTCTTGCCATTTGCTGATGCAATCCCCTGGGAAGAGATTGGTGTTTTTGTAGACGAGAAGGACGTTCCAAATTTGGATACTATACTCACTTCTATTCCACCTGAGGAAATATTGAGGAAGCAGAGATTGCTTGCCAACCCTTCAATGAAGCAGGCTATGTTATTTCCACAACCTGCACAACCAGGTGATGCTTTCCATCAAATATTGAATGGACTTGCTCGTAAACTGCCACACGATAGGAGTGTTTACTTGAGTCCTGGGGAGAAGATCTTAAACTGGACTGCTGGTCCAATTGGTGACCTAAAACCTTGGTAAGAAGCTGGTACTGGAGATTATTGCATTCCCTAAATCTTGGCTTTCAACCTTAAAAGTCGCGTCACAGGTGTGGAATTAGTGTGAAGTGTATATCTTAAGTATGTAGTTTTTCGATGAAGTGAAGAATCTTTTATTGATAACAACATCCACAGGATGCAACTGGGGACGTTTGCACATTCATTTTTGTAGCTGTAGGATTTGTTGTATAACTCTATGTTGGTTCCCCAGTGTACTCGTGTGCCACTAACATTGTGTTAGAAAATTAATGAACCAGATTAATTTGATCACTAATTGTGCTAATTTGTTCCAACTATATAGTCAAGTATTCTTTCTCTTCCGTCATCTCTTTTCCTATCTCCCAATTTGTCAAGAAATTGGAAGACGAGTAACGCTAATCCAGTTTGAAATACTGGCTGTAAGCTCTTTCATCTATAATCTATCCATCAACAATTTGCAATTTATTAAATGGAATTCCTACTGCATTCTCACAACAAGAAATGAAAATTGTCATCTACAGATAGCTGAAGATCAAAAGAAAGTAAACCATAGCGTTAGACTAGTAAAGAAATTAATGTAATAATATAATAAGATGTCACTCGTGGAGGATAAGAGATCCCTTTATTTCTTTCCTCCTCATATTGAGAAGCAAAATTTAAAGGATTTATTGGATTGTCAAAGCTAAAAGCAGGAGTAGGTCGGAATGGAACTCTTTTTACACCTCAAACCTGTGGTTTTACTATAATCACATCACGTTGGTTCAATGAACAAACAAATATATAACTGTCTAAGGCGAATCTAAGATTTTAGTCACTGAGCACGGTGTGTCACTCAAACAATTATCAACCTCTCAATGAACCTTATTTAATACGGAAAGCTTAGACGCGATGTAATATTCAGAAAATCTGAGGATACAACCTTGGCGTAATTATTAAAATTGCTTCAATTTTACCAAGAGGTCACATGTTCGAGTCGTGGAAACAACTTCTTGCAGAAATATAGGGTAAGACTGTGTACAATTGATCCTTGTGGTCCGGTCCTTTTTCTGGACCCCGCACATAGCGAGAGCTTAGTGCATCGGACTGCCCTTTTTTACATTAATTATTCTTTTCCACGTATGACTAAAGAATACCGGTTCTTTGACATCTTCCAGCTCAAATTGAACTACTGATTCCCGGCTATAGGCCCGTCTTGAGCTTTCTTGAAATCATCCCATCCTCTCACCCAAGGGCCAAGGCTGCCTGCAGCTGCACGAGTCTCTGGAGCAGCATGTTTGCCAAGGTTGTTCATAACCTTTTCTCGCACAGCAGAGAACACCTAGAACAAGTAAACTTATTAACTTAAGCACAGTCAATAAAGAACAAAAAGGAAAAAGAAAACGCTTGGACAAGCTTGAAATTCTGTTTTAGGTTCTCACAGAATTTGTGCTAATTGCATCTGGTGGTTGCTCCTGGCCAGACAGCCACTTCCATAAATCTGGATTCTCCTGCAGCCATGAAGCAAACAAACTTAATAAAACCAGCTCAAACTCATAATCATGTAGGAGAAGTAGCTTTGCTAATGCTAGTTCTATACACTGCTCTATCAAAAGCAAATATCTTTACTGTGGAGCAAAGTGTTTGAGGACATTTTCTCCAGAGCGATGATTCGATACAATTACAAGGATTGTTAGAGAAACATAGCAAAACTGACACCTAGACAGAAAGCCACATTCAACCCATAGATCTTCACACTCTTCCTAATGGTTTGTATTTAAGCAAACCAGCCATTAGCAACTCAACTTTCCCCTTAGTAGTGAAAATACTTCTGGCAAAGCCCCAATATTTTTAAGTTTTCTTGACATTTGCAATTAGAGTGAGCAACATAGAGATAGTATACTTCACGGCCATGACTAACCTTTAGGTGTTAGCATGACAATGAGAAGATACAGAAGAAATTACAAGTATAGTCTCCAACAAGCCCATGTCATGACAAGCGTCTAGTCCATTTTCCGATCAGCCTATGTCGGGAAGTCGGCCTACTTTCTTATGCATACTTCATACACCTCAAATATCCGTCAAGCAACCATTACAGAAGTCATTCTCCTATAATCACTTGTTTCAATCAACATGACATGATTTTCAATATTTAATACTCGAAAATCACTTCAACACAAACCCCTTATACACACAAGGAACATCAGGCACTTTATGCACAGCCAAATACAGTGAAATGTTTTCCATGAAGAACATTTTCCACCAACCAAACGCACTAAACAAAACACAAGAAAGGAAAACAAATCAATTACCAGGTCAAGAACATTAACAAGGGACTTAACTCCATCTTCATCCATGGACCGAATATGATCCTCCACCCATTTGCCTAGAACAAGGTCCAGCTCCAAGAACCCTCTTTGTTTGCTCTGGTAATGAAGCCTATAATAATTACCAAATATATACACCCCATTAAAATCTGATAAACCCGCTAAAGGAGCCAGAACCCACCACACAATTTTACTAACCTGTTGAATAAGCGTCTCTTACTCTCTTCATTGGAGAGATCGATATCAATCGGCCCACAATTCTCTTTGGAAGTAAAAAAACGTGAGAATGTGCCAGCTAAAGGCCTAAACGATCAAACAATAAGCAAGGGTGAACTCTATGATCAGAAAAGGCCTAAGTATGAACTATTTAATCATCAAACCGCGTAAAGGGTCAGATAGCAAACAAGTACAAATGATAGAAAAAGCCTAAAAGATTAAAACAGAAGCAAATATGATTAATCAGTCTACTAGCTTCAATCTCAAATTAGCAGGGATCAAGCTTTATAATTCTTTTACTCCATTATAACTCATTATAAGTGTGTGCCTAGGTGGACGGGTACCAAGAATTCAGTATTTTAGAGGTTTGTCAAATTTGAACACACTTTTATTTATTTAATTACGTCTTCAGACACCTCTTCAAAGTGCGAGTCTGATTTTTTTTCATAGCTCAAACATATAGAAATTTCTTGCGAATCCAGGACTTCAGATATCATATTGAACAGGAGCGGATGCACGTGCAACGAAGCGCTTCTTTGGAAAATTTTATGAAATATATGTAGTAATACTCTACGGATCCAATAAGATAAAAAAAAAAATGACACCACTTGATGCCTGTTGTAAGTTGGCTTGCTGATTAAGTTCCTAATTTTAGTGTAGGAGGTCAGAGGTTCAAACCACAACTAGATCATATTTTCGTCAAATATTTGAGAGAGCTTTTATTCCTAAAAATTGCGGTTCTTATAACTTAAGATTCAACAAAAGCAATTGGACTAAGGCTATTTCTTATTGAGCAATGTGATAATTAATGGAGTAGTACTTTTTATTCTCCGCCTTCTATAAATATCGACACCGCTTATAAAAAATACTATTATATTAAAGCGTATTAGGAATTTAAGTGATTAGATAAAGCATACTGTTATTTACTTAATTATATCATAAACGCTACAAAATTAGAACAATACAAAGAGAGCAACAAAAAAGAAACATAAATGAAGGAGTAAATTGAGATAGGTGGATATTAATCGGTAAAGACTAATAGCCTGTTTGGCCAAACTTCTTTTTGGCCAAAAGTATTTTTTTCTTCTTCCTAAAAGTACTTTTGACAAAAAATTGAGGTGTTTGACCAAGTTTTTGAAAGGAAAAAAGTACTTTTGAGGAGAAGCAGAAAAAAGTAATTTTTCTCTAAAACACTTTTTTGAGAAGCACTGTTTGAGAAAAATACACTTATAAGCAATTTTTTAAAGCTTGGCCAAACATTAATTGCTGTTCAGAAGTACTTTTCAAACTAATTAGTCAAACACAAACTGTTTCTCGCCAAAATTACTTTTGAAAAAAAAACACTTTCTCGCGATTTTTATAGGCCAAACGGGCTATAAAGAGAGGGGAGTGCGGAGTTTGCAACAGAAGTCCTCTGGTGGATTCGAGGAATTGTGAAGAGGAGAGCCCTTCTTAGATTCGCCATTTTCTTCCACTGCAAGAAATGAGTTAGAAAGGTTGCAAAGCACAGATTAAAGCTCAGCAGGGTAGAAGAAAGGTTGCAGGCCTGGCTTTCTTGGCGTCCATTTGAGACTAAAAGAAAACTTGCATAAACAACTGACTACCTTTTAAAGAGCTTTTGGTAGCTAGTTTTGAAAATTCATTAAATTAAAAGGTAGTAGTTATTATCCTTATAATTAGCTATGCCACGTAAATTTTTCACTAAAATTTGAATGGACCGCGCCAGTTGGGCATGTAAAAAGGGCATGGGCTAGCGAGGGGTACAGATTTGCATCTATACCCGTTTTTTTAACATGGAAAGTGCCAGCATAATACGCCGGATTATAGAGTTTTTGCGTATAAACTTCTAGCATATTATGATAGAATTCCAGCACATTATGTTGGAATGAATTTCCAACATATTATGCTTGAATTTTTAAGGGTATTTTTGTTCAGATTTTATTTTTACATGAAAATTTAACTAAATCTTGATTCTTTTTTGTTGCTAAATATAATTGCTTTTGAAACTGTGACTTATTTTTAATTACTAGTCGTAAATTAGGCTATTTTTGACTTTTTTTTACTTGGATATGCGTTCCCATAAAATACGTCTAAATTGTAATACGCAGTAATTTATTTGACTGAAAATTCAAAAATTATTTTGTATTGTCAAATTGATTGAGTGTCAGTTATATGTAACTTGATTTAATACTCCATGTCACACCTCCTTTTTGCGCGCCCCGCCCCGAAGGATAAAATGCGCGAGGGAGTTTTTCCAATTTAAGTGACAATATTCGAAATGAGATTATTTATTTAATTCAGAGTCGCCACTTGGGAAAGGTTTGGCTTTTGGTGTCCCAAGTCACCGGTTTATCTTGAATCCCAAATCGAGGAAATTTTCGACTTTTCCAAATGAAGTCTGCGAACCAGAAATTCTAAGTAAGGAATTCTGTTGACCCGAGGGAAGGTGTTAGGCACCCTCGAATCCCGTGGTTCTAGCACGGTCGCTTAAATTGTTATAATGGCTAAATATCTGATTTAAATATATGTTATGACTTACGTGCTTTTATTAAGTTTAAACCGCTTTTATTATTATCATTTATTTTTATAGAATTGCAACGTCGTGAAAATGCATCTCGAACCACGTCACAATCAATGCACCCGTGGTCGTCGACACATTTTGACTCCGTTGAGATTCGGATTTGGGTCACATCAATGTGCACCCGTGTTTAAGAAGGTTAAATTATTAAAGGTGCGCCTAAAGCAACTAGCGTATTGTTATTTTGGGAAGGCCGTAAAATTCGCTAAACGGCCTGTCCCGAATTCTAAGTATTTTAATATATACATTTAGAGGGCCCCGCAGCTTGTGCATTTTTGTTTGTCGAGGCTCGTCTCATTTTTATTTAAAAGGATAAACCTACAGTGACTATATTTTCTATTAAGTTCATCTCTAAAATAAAAGAAAATTTCTTAATTATTTACATGCTGAAAAACGTAACTTATTTATTAAGTTACGACTAATGTGAACGGAAAATTGCGATCGCGTTTGTACAAGGAAAAACTGCTTTAATTCTACATTCTATTATTTACTAATACTAGAGCATGAGATAGATACACAATAATATCAAAAACAGATTAATTCAACTAACGTTATTAGATGAAGAAGTTATACATATGCAATCCATTACTTATTAATAAATCGACTACATTTTTATATAAAGAAAGGAAAATTATATTCAAACAACAAATCTAAACAGTTCGGATTCAACAGGAACAAAGCCTGATTAATATTTCATTTTTTGCTTCAAGCCGAGATTGTACAAATGTGTACCTGGAAACAGCAGTACAAGAACAAAAGAAGTAGGAGTCAGCGACAGTAATAACGCGGCAACAGCAGGTTCAGCAACACCGCAAAACCAGTAAAAACCAGTAGAATAACCCAGTAACAGATTGAAAACTCAGCAGTGCAAAAGTACAATCGCAGTCAAAGCAGAAGAGAGAAAAGATACGAGATGCAGTAGTTTCTGACTTTTGAATGACACTCGAAGAAGAGCAAACAGAATTGTTCGGATGAAAGTTCAACTTGTCTTTCTCTTTTACTATCACAAACTCTCTCCCAGTATAAAAGTATGTCAACTCTCAAGTGTAAAAAGAATCTGTCAACTCTCTCTAAAAATCCTCTCAATAATATTCAACTCTTTTTCTCTCCCCCCAAAAAATCTCTTCAAAATTCTCAAGTCCTCTCCTCAATGTCAAGAAATGACTCTATATTTATAGCAAGACTTTGCCTTGAATTCCTAAACCCAAATTATTCCCCCAATGGCATGCTTTGTCCCACTATCAAATGTCTTCTTTATTTTAAACTTTGTCCCCCATGCCCACATTAAATAAATGTCATATTACCAACCTATTACAATATGTCCCTCATGCCTACATTAAACAAGTGCAAGATTCCTCCCCATTATATTTTGTCTTGTCCCCCATTATATTAAACAAGTACATCAAAAACCCCACCCCATTATATTTGTCCTCCATGCTTAACATAAAGAATCAAAATAATGTTCAATTACCAAACTACCCCTCCGACCTTATTGCAATTACAAATCTACCCCTGAATGCAATGCAATTTACCAAATTACCCCCATCAGCTCTAAACACTCAATTAATCATAACTTGACCGAAATATGATCAAGATGACCAATTTCTCAACAATCTTCAACAACAATTATATGAACACGATGAACAACACAACTCAAAATTAATGGAATGAATTAACCATATCGGGAACCAATCCTGGTTAATTTAGACCATGAATGTATGAGCAAAACACAACAATACAAACAACAAAATACTAAATTAAACAAATCAAAGACAACATAAACTCACATTAAATCACTGGATTTAATCATGAACTTCAAACAAAGATGAACATGAATTAAATCTATTTTTAGCAACAAACATGACGGGTTCACATGACTCAAACAACATAAATAATTTCTGGAAAATACATAACAACATGAAACAAATTGAAGAAATAATAAATTAAATTTCAATTTGAATCTAACAAACATTAAACTAGCAAACATTCACTTAAAACAACAATACAAACATGGAATAAACATGAAAAACAATTAATTAATCTTTCATTTGAAATCTGAAAAATTAATTTAACAAACAACACATGAACATGAACTAAAAATTAATTCAAACGATAAACAAAACAAACATTTGCCGATTTTAGATTCGAAAATATCAAAACAAAATACGGACAAAATAAAACTAAAAAAAAACTACTAACCGGATCGAAACGATGAACAACGACCAAACAAACAACGAACTTGACGAGCCTCGACCAAAGCTCAAACCAACGATGGCGAACACGAGCAGACGACGAACGAACATGAACCTACGAAGCAATATCGGCGGTTTACAACTGAAAACCACGCCGAAGCTAAACCGGCAGTTGGCGGGGCAGAAGTGAAGCAGTAAAAGCATCTGTGGACGACGAGGTTTCAGTACAAACCCATATGAGAGGTCGACGGACAGCGGAGATGCGACAGCTGGGGACAGGGCTTCGAACTGGACGATGAGCTTGGCCAATGGAAACAGCGGAGACGCGACAGAACTGGGTTGTGACGATGACGGGGAGGCAGCTGGAGGCGACGAGTTCTTGTTCGTTTTCTGGGTTTTTGCCGGAGAAGAACGTGACGCAGCAGCAGCATCAGCATCAACAGCTGCTACTCGACAGGGGGGTCCGATGGTTCGAGCATTGGGGGTGCGAGGGTTCGTCTGGGCAGTGGCGTTTGGTGGTTGTTTGGTCGTCGACTCGACAGTGACGACGAGGGGGAAGCTGGTGGTTGACGGGGACTGTTTGGTCGAAGGTGTTTGGACGTGAGAGAGTCCGGGCTGCGTCCATGGTGGTGGTGTTCGCGGTGGGAAGGTGCTGGGTGGTGGATGCAGAAGAAGGGAGCATGGTTTGGGCAGCCATGGTTGTGAGCTTGGAGTTTTGAGAGGATGAAGAGAGGAGGCAGATGAGTTAGTCTTTAGGGTTTTTGGTTTTTTGTTATTTTTGTTTTGTTTTTGTGTTTAGACCAAAAAATGAAGAAAGGGGTTGGGTATTGGGTTAATGGGGCGGACCGGGTCGACCCGTGTGAAGTGGACTGGGTCGTGGACAATTGTTTGGGCCTGGGGTTGAAAATTGAAGAAGTGGCCCAATCCGATTTTTATTTGTATTTTTGTTATCTTTTCTTCTTTTATTTTCTAAAACTAAATTATAAAAATACTTAAATTATTATTAAGAACTAAATTAAGTTATAAAAGCGCAAATTAACTCCCAATAATAATTAACGCACAATTAAGTAATAATTAAGCATAAAATTGTTCATTTGGACATTAAATGCTAAAAATGCAAAAGATGCCTATTTTTGTAATTTTTAATTTTTTTGTAAAACTAATTTAATTACTAACAATTGTAGAATGAAATCCTACATGCAAAATGCGACATATTTTTATATTTTTTATTAATTTAACAAATAAGCAAACACAGACAAATACAAATAATTATCCAAAAATATCACAAAAATACTCAAAATTGCACACCAAGGAAAATCATTTTATTTTGCATTTTCTGGGAGTATTTCTCATATAGGGCAAAAATCACGTGCTTACAGCTGCCCCTCTTTGCCCGAAGACACGAAGGGTTTTCGCGCAAAGATAAAGTGAGCGATTTTTGCCTATCCGAGTACTCCGTGTGAAGCATTTTTTTTGAAAAAGATTTAACCGAACCTCTGCTTCAAAGGTTTCCTACATATCCCTGGCTAAAGGGGAATCAGGTTAATGTAGTTCGGGAAGTTTTGGTAGCTGGGACTACCATGGGATTGCAATGCTTGTTGTTACTGCTGTTGCTGTTGTCACCGCTGCTTTACTGACCGCCTTATTACAACCAAAGAAAAATTGAAACTGAACTAAACACTTATATGCATGTCAACTGCTAGTTACAAGATTCCTATCTATGATTCTTTTGCGACTTGATCTTGGGTCTTAGCTGATTCTGCTTGTAGACTCCGATCTGAATCTTGATGCTTGCAAGTTGTAGGCGCCTATTTATTTCTGCGATACTGAATAGGACGGGGTTGGTAGAACTCGGGACCTTGATCAAATCTTGGAACGATCCACCTTCCATTTTCTCCGGTGTCTCGGGACATCTTTTTTCTTTTTCTTCTTAGATTCTGAGTTGGGACTCATCTTGTGGGTCGTTTCGATCCGTGTGGCTCGAGGTTAGACCTGCGGGAAAAACAAATGAACGAAATTTTCTGCCCCAGTTTCACTAGGAAAATTTCGTGAATTATTCGCCAGGAAGTTCATAAAATTGATGAAAGAGGATATGCATGCTTAGTTCAGGATTGGAGCCCTAATACCGACTAGCTGGGGAGAAGTTCAGTTTTAGAGTTGAAACTCTAATACTGACCAACTGGGGAAAAGTTCAGTTTAGGGTTGGGGCCCTAATGCTGACTAAAGGAAAAGTTCAGTTTAGGGTTTAAAACCCTAATGCTGATTAAAGGAAAAGTTCAGTTTAGGGTTTAAAACCCTAATGCTGACTGAATGGGAAAGAGTTCAGTTTAGGGTTTAAAACCCTAATGCTGATTAAAGGAAAAATTCAGTTTAGGGTTTAAAACCCTAATGCTGACTGCATGGAAAAGCTCAGTTTAGGGTTTAAAACCCTAATGCTGGCTGAATGGAAAAAGCTCAGTTTAGGGTTTAAAACCCTAATGCTGGCTGAATGGAAAAAGTTCAGTTTAGGGTTTAAAACCCTAATGCTGACTAAAGGAAAAATTTAGTTTAGGGTTTAAAACCCTAATGCTGATTGCATGGAAAAGCTCAGTTTAGGGTTTAAAACCCTAATGCTGACTAAAGGAAAATTCAGTTTAGGGTTTAAAACCCTAATGCTGACCAAAGGAAAAATTCAGTTTAGGGTTTAAAACCCTAATGTTGATTGCATGGAAAAGCTCAGTTTAGGGTTTAAAACCCTAATGCTGGCTGAATGGAAAAAGTTCAGTTTAGGGTTTAAAACCCTAATGCTGACTAAAGGAAAAATTCAGTTTAGGGTTTAAAACCCTAATGTTGACTGCATGGAAAAGCTCAGTTTAGGGTTTAAAACCCTAATGCTGGCTGAATGGAAAAAGTTCAGTTTAGGGTTTAAAACCCTAATGCTGATTGAAAAAAATATTCAGTTTAGGGTTTAAAACCCTAATGCTGATTGCATGGAAAAGCTCAATTTAGGGTTTAAAACCCTAATGCTAGCTGAATGGAAAAAAATTCAGTTTAGGGTTTGAAACCCTAATGCTGACTAAAGGAAAAATTCAGTTTAGGGTTTAAAACCCTAATGCTGATTGCATGGAAAAGCTCAGTTTAGGGTTTAAAACCCTAATGCTGGCTGAATGGAAAAAGTTCAGTTTAGGGTTTAAAACCCTAATGCTGACTAAAGGGAAAATTCAGTTTAGGGTTTAAAACCCTAATGCTGACTGCATGGAAAAGCTCAGTTTAGGGTTTAAAACCCTAATGCTGGCTGAATGGAAAAAGTTCAGTTTAGGGTTTAAAACCCTAATGCTGACTAAAGGAAAAATTCAGTTTAGGGTTTAAAACCCTAATGCTGACTGCATGGAAAAGCTCAGTTTAGGGTTTAAAACCCTAATGCTGACTAAAGGAAAAATTCAGTTTAGGGTTTAAAACCCTAATGCTGATTGCATGGAAAAGCTCAGTTTAGGGTTTAAAACCCTAATGCTGGCTGAATGGAAAAAAGTTCAGTTTAGGGTTTAAAACCCTAATGCTGACTAAAGGAAAAATTCAGTTTAGGGTTTAAAACCCTAATGCTGATTGCATGAAAAAGCTCAGTTTAGGGTTTAAAACCCTAATGCTGGCTGAATGGAAAAAAGTTCAGTTTAGGGTTTAAAACCCTAATGCTGACTAAAGGAAAAATTTAGTTTAGGGTTTAAAACCCTAATGCTGATTGCATGGAAAAGCTCAGTTTAGGGTTTAAAACCCTAATGCTGGCTGAATGGAAAAAGTTCAGTTTAGGGTTTAAAACCCTAATGCTGATTAAAGGAAAAAGTTCAGTTCCGGGTTTAAAACCCTAAAGCTGACTAAAGGAAAGAGTTCAGTTTAGGGTTTAAAACCCTAATGCTGACATGCATGGAAAAAGCTCAGTTTAGGGTTTAAAACCCTAATGCTGGCTGAATGGAAAGAGTTCAGTTTAGGGTTTAAAACCCTAATGCTGACTAAATGGAAAAGTTCAGTTCAGGGTTTAAAACCCTGATGCTGATCAAAGGAAAAAGTTCAGTTTAGGGTTTAAAACCCTAATGCTGACTGAAAGGAAAAATTCAGTTTAGGGTTAAAAACCCTAATGCTGACTGGAAGGAAAAGCTCAGTTTAGGGTTTAAAACCCTAATGCTGGCTGAATGGAAAAAGTTCAGTTTAGGGTTTAAAACCCTAAGGCTGATTAAAGGAAAAAGTTCAGTTCAGGGTTTAAAACCCTAATGCTGACTAAAGGAAAGAGTTCAGTTTAGGGTTTAAAACCCTAATGCTGGCTGAATGGAAAAAGTTCAGTTTAGGGTTTAAAACCCTAATGCTGACTAAAAGGAAAAGTTCAGTTTAGGGTTTAAAACCCTAATGCTGATTAAAGGAAAAAGTTCAGTTTAGGGTTTAAAACCCTAATGCTGACTGAATGGAAAAGAGTTCAAGTTTAGGGTTTAAAACCCTAATGCTGACTGTATGGGAAAGCTCAGTTTAGGGTTTAAAACCCTAATGCTGGCTGAAAAAAGTTCAGTTTAGGGTTTAAAACCCTAATGCTGACTGGTTGGGGGTAAAGTTCGAGAATGCTAGCTACCCTTCTTTTTTTTGGATT
The DNA here is from genome assembly GCF_000393655.2 of Nicotiana sylvestris. Taxonomy (NCBI): domain Eukaryota; kingdom Viridiplantae; phylum Streptophyta; class Magnoliopsida; order Solanales; family Solanaceae; genus Nicotiana; species Nicotiana sylvestris. The sequence continues at coordinate 23,050,166 of NC_091066.1, forward strand.
TTCTTGTTTTAGTAGAAGATGAAAGGGAGTCTCGTGGAAACTTACCTTTCGAGTGAGTTCCTTATTGCCAAGATATTTCTTGTACCCATGTACCTCCTTCTTCGGGCGACACCTGCTTCTTGCACGGTTGTCTTGGATTATACCTGTTTCAACTTTTCAGACAAAGAACAATTGTTAGTTTGGAAATGACGGTCGGTTCGGTGACCTTGATAGTTCCCAGTTGCTTTGTTGCGTCCTCATTCCTGTTGCGAAATCCTGCCATTGATTTGATTCAAATGGCGAAACTCTTTTGACTTCTCAGGCTTTGTATTTCCAGATTCTGTGATGATTTGCCTCGTAAGGCTCTCTTTTTTTTTTGTGTCCCATCTTGCTTGGAGATTCTCAACGGGAATTTTATTGGGGATACTCTGTGGGGATTTGTACAAAAGGAAGCTCTGTGGGGGAATATTTACAAAGTGGATTCTTTGTGTGGATTTTTGTACAACGGGGCATGCTGGGGATTTGTTTCAAAGCGGGCTTTCTAGGATTTGTTGGGGTAAGCTTGTTGGGGAATTTTTACAAAGGGACTCGCTGGGGATGTGCTGGGGAAATTCCAACGGGGATTTTTTTTTTTTATATTTTTTTTATATTGGGGAGACTCTGTGGGGGATTGTACAAGGGGAGACTCTGTGGGGATTTGTACAGAACGGACTTGCTGGGGATTTGTTGGGGCAAGCTTGCTGGAGAATTTTTACAAGGGGAGGCTTTGTGAGGATTTTTTTTTTTAACTTCGTGGAGGCGATTAACCATGTGAAACCCAAACCTTTCAACTTCAATTGCCTTTATAGGCTGCCATGACCAGTCGAGGTCGTCTTGATGCCCCCTGCTGAGGCTGGGTGCCCTTTGCACATTAGCGTGTATCCAACGAAAGCCCTGTAAATCAGTCTTGCCATCCTTTCTTTGTCTTGGTTTTGGAACAGTGTTAGACCAAAAGGGATTCAAAGAGAAACAAATAATTGAATGGAGAATGAGTTTAAAACTAGAAGTGTCCCTTTCGGGGAAAGGAGAGAAGGACTTATCCGGAGTACATGCGGACTTCAATGAACATGACATGCCTTTTGGACTGGATGCCTGATCTGTGTAAACCGTCTGACTCCCAAAAATTTATCACAAATTTGCCTTGAATACCGAGGAACCTTGCTAGGACTCTGTTGATGACGGTGTTTGTAAGGATCTCATTTTCGATCATGGGCGCCCTTTGCAGGTTTTCACGAGCTGACATTTTCATTTCATTTCTTACCATCTCTTTATAGTGCCCGTGTGGGTGTTCACTAACAAGACTTCTCATTTGATTTTCTCTGCTTACCGTCGTCTTACGGTGCCCGTGTGGGTTTTCACCAATAAGACTCTCTCATTTTATTCTTCTCATTTTGTTGTATCAGGTCCAAATAACTCCATCCTCCCATTTTGAACCGCTTTGCCGATTGATCAGAAGGACTTAAACAAGGTTTGGGGTAAAATGAATTTGGATTGAACTACAAATTTGGAACCTTTTGGGCGGGATCATTGCCGAACCATTATAACTTCTGCCCCAGTTTCACTTTTGGGGGACTTCTTGGATTTTTGTTTTGGTGTGACTGAACCCCAAGGAGAGGTTGCCTACGTATCCTTTCGGAATCAAGTCAAACGTAGTTCAGGCAACTTTTGTTTTTGGATTTTTTTCCTGATTTGCTTTTTTGTATATATATTTTCTTATTTTTCCAATTCTTTCTTCTTCTTTTTTCATTTTTCTTTTCATTTCAATTTTTTTTCATTTTATTTTCAATAATATTTTTAGGTTCCAAAGAGGGTAATCAAAGAAGAGTAACCAGCTCAAATGGGTTTTGCAAAGGGTTGATAGTGTTTGGGTAGCGAGAATGAAAGCCTTCGTCATCTCAACCGGAAAAGATTTTATTATATAAAGGATCCAACATAGTACCTTTTGACTGCATTTGCATTGACAGTTATTTCAAGGACATTTCCTTCGATGTGTCCCAAGTACGACGCACTCTTTCTGGCAGTACTCTTGTTGTAATGTATGGACCTTTCCAATTTTGGGAATCGATTTTCCTTCAGTTGTTCCAACTCTTTGTCTTGTTTCCTTAAGCTATTCTTCATTGCGACCCAATTCTTGATTCATTATTTCGAGGTCTGACAGAGTTTTAAGATCCGGGCATGAAGTCCGCAAGCATGTCATATTATTGAAATCTGCATTTAACAGAACTAAAAGAGAATGAGAAAATTGACAAGATTTAAGAAAAGAGACATTCCGGGAAAATGAAATATCAATTTCATTTGATTTTCTTTTTGATTTTTTTTTGATGATTTTTTTTGTTTTTATTTTTTGAAGATAGAAGGGTTTACATTGGAAAGTAAGACAATAAAGTAAAACATCTGGATCACACCCTGAGACAATCCAGATGCAGAAAGGATAGCAAGACTGGCTACCGAGACTCCCGTCTGATGGGGAACTTTCAGGCTTGACAATCGTTTTTTGGCCTTTCTTCTATCTCGGCAATGGCTGCAATAGCCTTCAGTGCCAGATCAAATTCCTCAGCTTCACAGATCATTCCATCTATTGGCCCATTTGTGAGAGTAGGCAGGGGAATGTTCATTATGTTAGGAACCTTTTCGTCCCGGTGAACGATTCTTTCAGCTTCAATCAAGTCCTCAACTGCTATTTTGAGGGTCCGATGACCAACAGTCCTTTGTACCGTGCCCCACTGCTCCAGAGTGGCATTCACATCTAGTATCAGCTCGATGCGGGGAGGGGGGACTCGGTGTTTGGCCGATTTGGGGCCACTGGCTGCAGCAGACTTCGCCTGACTAGCTTTTGGAACAAGCCTGAGTATGATTCACCAATAGAGGTGAACTGATTCCTTTTGAAAGACTCTCTTGGGTGAGGATTGTACTGATGAACATTTGATTGGGGGATTATATGGAGCTTGGTAAGGATGGGCGTTTCTGGGAGGTGGAGCTCAGTTTTGTGTATAATGTTGTGGCCGCGTGCAAGGCTGCTCATCACTGCATACCAACAAAACCAATCACCTGAACAGAACCTGGCTAATTTACTCACACACACAACCTTGTTAGTTTTGAAGCATATAACATATAGGAAATCGCAAGATGGGGATGCAATGCACCTAAACAGTTAAACGTTTTTACCATGTGTTTGAACGGGTTGCATGTTTCATCCCGACCCTAAACTTGCCCTCTTCACTATGTACCTCTTTTCTTTTATTCTTGCCTCTCTTTAGTCACTCTTGATCTTGTTTTTGCCGCTCTTTTATTTTTTGCACTCTTTTTTTTTCTTTTTTCCTTTTTTTTCTATTTTCTTTTTCACTCGATTTTCTTTTTCCTTTTCTTTCAGTTTGTTTTTTTTTCTCAATTTATTTTATAGCTATGATCGAATCCGATGGAGATTGCCTACGTATCATGACCCCGCATGAATCAGATCTTGCGTAGTTCGGGCCAAATGAAAGGTAAAAGTAATGAAACATTTTTTTTCTTCATAATAAAAAATTGGGTTTCAACACTCACAAAATGCAACCGAACGGTTATTTTTTGCAAACGTGGCCCCTTCCAAATTTCACATGAATTTTGAGGCCGGGGAGGATCATTTTACAAACTTGTCCGTTCTTTTACGAAAATAACCTTTCGACAACTGAAAGATACTCTAAGGCTACTTCGGCAAGAACGGTTTAAGACGCGACCGAAGCTGGCTCGGCTTATTATGACAAAATTCAAACGGTATTCACCCGACCGCTGACTCTTTGTTTTTTTTTTGGTTTTTTTTTTCAAATTACAATAAAAACCTGGTGTTGCAAACACGGCCCTTCAGCGCCTCGGGGCGAAGGTTTTTAAGGCTGTGTGGGTCAACTGGATAAAAAATACTAAACAAGACCCAAAGGTGGCTGTTTATGCAAAGTCAGCCTTCCGGCGTCCCTTTCGGGAACATTCGGCTATTTATGACAAAACAGCATCACCTGACTTATTTATGACTCTTTTTATCGTTTTTTTTTCAAATTAGAAAACTCAATATTGCCAACACGACCTTTCAACGCCTCAGTGACGAAGATTTTAAGGTTGTGTGGGTCAACTGGACCAAACCTTAAAAAATGACCCAAAGGTGGCTGTTTATGCAAAGTCAGCCTTCCGGCGTCCCTTTCGGGAACATTCGGCTATTTATGACAAAACAGCATCACCTGACTTATTTATGACTCTTTTTATCGTTTTTCAAATTAGAAAACTCAATATTGCCAACACGGCCTTTCAACGCCTCGGTGACGAAGATTTTAAGGCTGTGTGGGTCAACTGGACCAAACCTTAAAAAATGACCCAAAGGTGGCTGTTTATGCAAAGTCAGCCTTCCGGCGTCCCTTTCGGGAACATTCGGCTATTTATGACAAAACAGCATCACCTGACTTATTTATGACTGATTTAAAATTTGACATATATTTTTGGCTATTTTTAGCAAAAGGGAAGGTTGGACACCACCCAACTTATTTATGGCAAAATTTAAAATTTGACACGTTTTTATTTATTTATTGATTTTTGGCTATTTTAGCAAACGGTGGGGTTGAACCCGATGAGGGTTGCCTACGTATCTCACATCCGGTGAGAATCAAACCCGCGTAGTTCGGGCTCGTGAATAGAGTAAGCAAACTAACCCTTTTTTTTGAATTTTTGAAAGAAATGCTTTAAAAGAAGAAAGAAGATTTTTTATTGTTTTGATTTTTTTTTTTTTAAAGAGATACTTCTAAAAAATTATTTGCTTTTGACTTGAACTTTGGAAATTTTTTTTTTATTATTATTTTTTAAACAAAAAGAAAATGTGTTTGGTTGATTTTTTTTTGTTTGTTTTACCTTTTCTACGGAAGAAAGAATGTATATGATGTTGCCTCTTAAATTTTGAAAGAGGGACTTTTAAGAAAATGATGTGGAATTCTGAGTTTTATTTATTTACAAAAGCACTTCTAAAGAAAAATCCTAATATTTTGAAATTCAGTTTTTCAAATATTTTTTTTTTGGACATTTTACAAAAAAGAGACTAAAAAGCAAAGAGTATTTTTTTTGGATTTTTGTTGCTGCTTTTTAATTCTTATTTCATTTTTTCATATGAAAGACTTCAGAAAGAAGGAGACTATTTATTTTTTATTTTTTTATTTGAGTTTAAAGAAAACTTCTATATTATTTTTTATTTCTTTTTGTATTTTCTAAAGAAACATTTATAAAGAAAGAACTAAAGAAAAATATTTTTTTTGATTTTTAAAAATTGGGGCCGGAACCGATGAGGTTTGCCTACGTATCTCACATCCGGTGAGAATCAGACCCGCGTAGTTCGGTCAAATTAACCGAATTAATTTAGAACAAAATTTTTTCCTTTTATTTTTCAACAAACAACTTCCCAAAAATAAAAGACTATTTTTCTATCTTTTTGTTTTTCTTTTTCTTAGTAAATAAAACATTTTTCCCTTTTATTATCGCAAAATTTCGGCAGAGTTTTGACAGTAATTGGGCATTGCTATTTTTCAAAGTAGAAAATTAGCCTTATACACTGTTATTTTTTATTATTATTTTTTTTGTTTATATTTTTCAAATACTCCAAAGTCAGGCAGCATGCATGTCCGAGACAAATAAATGCACGGAAACAAATAGGATGCAACAAGATGGTCTTTTCATTTCAGGTTGCTAGTCCTAGACGGACCCAACCCCTGTGTTGAGTCCCCTAAGTCAAATGCAACATGATGCAAATAAGCGTTCCTACTAGGGATCCGGCATGAAGTCAAGTTATTCTAGGTTCGTAACCTGGGTATTTGTTCTAGACTGTGTACCCGAGCGGACAACTCGAGTCGAGGAGGGGGCTACGTACCGGGGACCCGCGAGATCGTCCGGCTTTGTAACTTGTCCGACCTCTTTCTTATTTCAGGTATTGACACTAACAGAATAGGGAGTCTCGACCAGCGAGCTTCTCCCCGGAGGTAAGAAGAGAAGGGTTTCGGCACAGTTTATATACAGTTCAGATAATATCAAAGCGGTAAAAGACAACATTTAGCACGTTATGCAAAAACATGTAATAAAGATCAGATAATAAAGCCAAATATAACAATTATTCTAAGCTCAAATTCTTGAACCCTGAACCAGTGGTTCTGGGTTTATTCCCCAGCGGAGTCGCCAGAGCTGTCACACCTCCTTTTTGCGCGCCCCGCCCCGAAGGATAAAATGCGCGAGGGAGTTTTTCCAATTTAAGTGACAATATTCGAAATGGGATTATTTATTTAATTCAGAGTCGCCACTTGGGAAAGGTTTGGCTTTTGGTGTCCCAAGTCACCGGTTTATCTTGAATCCCAAATCGAGGAAAATTTTCGACTTTTCCAAATGAAGTCTGCGAACCAGAAATTCTAAGTAAGGAATTCTGTTGACCTGAGGGAAGGTGTTAGGCACCCTCGAATCCCGTGGTTCTAGCACGGTCGCTTAAATTGTTATAATGGCTAAATATCTGATTTAAATATATGTTATGACTTACGTGCTTTTATTAAGTTTAAACCGCTTTTATTATTATCATTTATTTTTATAGAATTGCAACGTCGTGAAAATGCATCTCGAACCACGTCACAATCAATGCACCCGTGGTCGTCGACACATTTTGACTCCGTTGAGATTCGGATTTGGGTCACATCAATGTGCACCCGTGTTTAAGAAGGTTAAATTATTAAAGGTGCGCCTAAAGCAACTAGCGTATTGTTATTTTGGGAAGGCCGTAAAATTCGCTAAACGGCCTGTCCCGAATTCTAAGTATTTTAATATATACATTTAGAGGGCCCCGCAGCTTGTGCATTTTTGTTTGTCGAGGCTCGTCTCATTTTTATTTAAAAGGATAAACCTACAGTGACTATATTTTCTATTAAGTTCATCTCTAAAATAAAAGAAAATTTCTTAATTATTTACATGCTGAAAAACGTAACTTATTTATTAAGTTACGACTAATGTGAACGGAAAATTGCGATCGCGTTTGTACAAGGAAAAACTGCTTTAATTCTACATTCTATTATTTACTAATACTAGAGCATGAGATAGATACACAATAATATCAAAAACAGATTAATTCAACTAACGTTATTAGATGAAGAAGTTATACATATGCAATCCATTACTTATTAATAAATCGACTACATTTTTATATAAAGAAAGGAAAATTATATTCAAACAACAAATCTAAACAGTTCGGATTCAACAGGAACAAAGTCTGATTAATATTTCATTTTTTGCTTCAAGCCGAGATTGTACAAATGTGTACCTGGAAACAGCAGTACAAGAACAAAAGAAGTAGGAGTCAGCGACAATAATAACGCGGCAACAGCAGGTTCAGCAACACCGCAAAACCAGTAAAAACCAGTAGAATAACCCAGTAACAGATTGAAAACTCAGCAGTGCAAAAATACAATCGCAGTCAAAGCAGAAGAGAGAAAAGATACGAGATGCAGTAGTTTCTGACTTTTGAATGACACTCGAAGAAGAGCAAACAGAATTGTTCGAGTGAAAGTTCAACTTGTCTTTCTCTTTTACTATCACAAACTCTCTCCCAGTATAAAAGTATGTCAACTCTCAAGTGTAAAAAGAATCTGTCAACTCTCTCTAAAAATCCTCTCAATAATATTCAACTCTTTTTCTCTCCCCCCAAAAATCTCTCTTAAAACTCTCAAGTCTCCTTCCCAATGTCAAGAAATGACTCTATATTTATAGCAAGACTTTGCCTTGAATTCCTAAACCCAAATTATTCCCCCAATGCCATGCTTTGTCCCACTATCAAATGTCTTCTTTATTTTAAACTTTGTCTCCCATGCCTACATTAAATAAATGTCATATTACCAACCTATTACAATATGTCCCCCATGCCTACATTAAACAAGTGCAAGATTCCTCCCCATTATGTATTGTTTTGTCCCCCATTATATTAAACAAGTACATCAAAAACCCCACCCCATTATATTTGTCCCCCATGCTTAACATAAAGAATCAAAATAAGTTCAATTACCAAACTACCCCTCCGACCTTATTGCAATTACAAATCTACCCCTGAATGCAATGCAATTTACCAAATTACCCCCATCAGCTCTAAACACTCAATTAATCATAACTTGACCGAAATATGATCAAGATGACCAATTTCTCAACAATCTTCAACAACAATTATATGAACATGATGAACAACACAACTCAAAATTAATGGAATGAATTAACCATATCGGGAACCAATCCTGGTTAATTTAGACCATGAATGTATGAGCAAAACACAACAATACAAACAACAAAATACTAAATTAAACAAATCAAAGACAACATAAACTCACATTAAATCACTGGATTTAATCATGAACTTCAAACAAAGATGAACATGAATTAAATCTATTTTTAGCAACAAACATGACGGGTTCACATGACTCAAACAACATAAATAATTTCTGGAAAATACATAACAACATGAAACAAATTGAAGAAATAATAAATTAAATTTCAATTTGAATCTAACAAACATTAAACTAGCAAACATTCACTTAAACAACAATACAAACATGGAATAAACATGAAAAACAATTAATTAATCTTTCATTTGAAATCTGAAAAATTAATTTAACAAACAACACATGAACATGAACTAAAAATTAATTCAAACGATAAACAAAAAAACATTTGCCGATTTTAGATTCGAAAATATCAAAACAAAATACGGACAAAATAAAACTCAAAAAAAAAACTACTAACCGGATCGAAACAACGAACAACGACCAAACAAACAACGAACTTGACGAGCCTCGACCAAAGCTCAAACCAACGATGGCGAACACGAGCAGACGACGAACGAACATGAACCTACGAAGAAATATCGGCGGTTGACAACTGAAAACCACGCCGAAGCTAAACCGGCAGTTGGCGGGGTAGAAGTGAAGCAGTAAAAGCATCCGTGGACGACGAGGTTTCAGTACAAACCCATATGAGAGGTCGACGGACAGCGGAGACGCGACAGCTGGGGACGGGGCTTCGAACTGGACGATGAGCTTGGCCAATGGAAACAGCGGAGACGCGACAGAACTGGGTCGTGACGATGACGGGGAGGCAGCTGGAGGCGACGGGTTCTTGTTCGTTTTCTGGGTTTTTGCCGGAGAAGAACGTGACGCAGCAGCAACATCAGCATCAACAGCTGCTACTCGACAGGGGGGGTCCGATGGTTCGAGCATTGGGGGTGCGAGGGTTCGTCTGGGCAGTGGTGTTTGGTGGTTGTTTGGTCGTCGACTCGACAGTGACGACGAGGGGGAAACTGGTGGTTGACGGGGACTGTTTGGTCTAAGGTGTTTGGACGTGAGAGAGTCCGGGCTGCGTCCATGGTGGTGGTGTTCGCGGTGGGAAGGTGCTGGGTGGTGGACGCAGAAGAAGGGAGCATGGTTTGGGCAGCCATGGTTGTGAGCTTGGAGTTTTGAGAGGATGAAGAGAGGAGGCGGATGAGTTAGTCTTTAGGGTTTTTGGTTTTTTGTTATTTTTGTTTTGTTTTTGTGTTTAGACCAAAAAATGAAGAAAGGGGTTGGGTATTGGGTTAATGGGGCGGACCGGGTCGACCCGTGTGAAGTGGACTGGGTCGTGGACAATTGTTTGGGCCTGGGGTTGAAAATTGAAGAAGTGGCCCAATCCGATTTTTATTTGTATTTTTGTTATCTTTTCTTCTTTTATTTTCTAAAACTAAATTATAAAAATACTTAAATTATTATTAAGAACTAAATTAAGTTATAAAAGCGCAAATTAACTCCCAATAACAATTAACGCACAATTAAGTAATAATTAAGCATAAAATTGTTCATTTGGACATTAAATGCTAAAAATGCAAAAGATGCCTATTTTTGTAATTTTTAATTTTTTTGTAAAACTAATTTAATTACTAACAATTGTAGAATGAAATCCTACATGCAAAATGCGACATATTTTTATATTTTTTATTAATTTAACAAATAAGCAAACACAGACAAATACAAATAATTATCCAAAAATATCACAAAAATACTCAAAATTGCACACCAAGGAAAATCATTTTATTTTGCATTTTCTGGGAGTATTTCTCATATAGGGCAAAAATCACGTGCTTACAGCTGCCCTCTTTGCCCGAAGACACGAAGGGTTTTCGCGCAAAGATAAAGTGAGCGATTTTTGCTTATCCGAGTACTCCGTGTGAAGCATTTTTTTTGAAAAAGATTTAACCGAACCTCTGCTACAAAGGTTTCCTACATATCCCTGGCTAAAGGGGAATCAGGTTAATGTAGTTCGGGAAGTTTTGGTAGCTGGGACTACCATGGGATTGCAATGCTTGCTGTTACTGCTGTTGCTGTTGTCACCTCTGTTTTACTGACCGCCTTATTACAACCAAAGAAAAATTGAAACTGAACTAAACACTTATATGCATGTCAACTGCTAGTTACAAGATTCCTATCTATGATTCTTTTGCGACTTGATCTTGGGTCTTAGCTGATTCTGCTTGTAGACTCCGATCTGAATCTTGATGCTTGCAAGTTGTAGGCGCCTATTTATTTCTGCGATACTGAATAGGACGGGGTTGGTAGAACTCGGGACCTTGATCAAATCTTGGAACGATCCACCTTCCATTTTCTCCGGTGTCTCGGAACATCTTTTTTCTTTTTCTTCTTAGATTCTGAGTTGGGACTCATATTGTGGGTCGTTTCGATCCGTGTGGCTCGAGCTTAGACCTGCGGGAAAAACAAATGAACGAAATTTTCTGCCCCAGTTTCACTAGGAAAATTTCGTGAATTATTCGCCAGGAAGTTCATAAAATTGATGAAAGAAGATATGCATGCTTAGTTCAGGATTGGAGCCCTAATACCGACTAGCTGGGGAGAAGTTCAGTTTTAGAGTTGAAACTCTAATACTGACCAACTGGGGAAAAGTTCAGTTTAGGGTTGGGGCCCTAATGCTGACTAAAGGAAAAGTTCAGTTTAGGGTTTAAAACCCTAATGCTGATTAAAGGAAAAGTTCAGTTTAGGGTTTAAAACCCTAATGCTGACTGAATGGGAAAGAGTTCAGTTTAGGGTTTAAAACCCTAATGCTGATTAAAGGAAAAATTCAGTTTAGGGTTTAGAACCCTAATGCTGACTGCATGGAAAAGCTCAGTTTAGGGTTTAAAACCCTAATGCTGGCTGAATGGAAAAAGCTCAGTTTAGGGTTTAAAACCCTAATGCTGGCTGAATGGAAAAAGTTCAGTTTAGGGTTTAAAACCCTAATGCTGACTAAAGGAAAAATTTAGTTTAGGGTTTAAAACCCTAATGCTGATTGCATGGAAAAGCTCAGTTTAGGGTTTAAAACCCTAATGCTGACTAAAGGAAAATTCAGTTTAGGGTTTAAAACCCTAATGCTGACCAAAGGAAAAATTCAGTTTAGGGTTTAAAACCCTAATGTTGATTGCATGGAAAAGCTCAGTTTAGGGTTTAAAACCCTAATGCTGGCTTAATGGAAAAAGTTCAGTTTAGGGTTTAAAACCCTAATGCTGACTGCATGAAAAAGCAGTTTAGGGTTTAAATCCCTAAGGCTGACTGCATGGAAAAGCTCAGTTTAGGGTTTAAAACCCTAATGCTGGCTGAATGGAAAAAGTTCAGTTTAGGGTTTAAAACCCTAATGCTGACTGCATGAAAAAGCTCAGTTTAGGGTTTAAAACCCTAATGCTGGCTGAATGGAAAAAGTTCAGTTTAGGGTTTAAAACCCTAATGCTGACTAAAGGAAAAATTCAATTTAGGGTTTAAAACCCTAATGCTGGCTGAATGGAAAAAGATTCAGTTTAGGGTTTAAAACCCTAATGCTGACTAAAGGAAAAATTCAGTTTAGGGTTTAAAACCCTAATGCTGATTGCATGGAAAAGCTCAGTTTAGGGTTTAAAACCCTAATGCTGGCTGAATGGAAAAAAGTTCAGTTTAGGGTTTAAAACCCTAATGCTGACTAAAGGAAAAATTCAGTTTAGGGTTTAAAACCCTAATGCTGATTGCATGGAAAAGCTCAGTTTAGGGTTTAAAACCCTAATGCTGGCTGAATGGAAAAAAGTTCAGTTTAGGGTTTAAAACCCTAATGCTGATTAAAGGAAAAAGTTCAGTTCCGGGTTTAAAACCCTAAAGCTGACTAAAGGAAAGAGTTCAGTTTAGGGTTTAAAACCCTAATGCTGGCTGAATGGAAAAAAATTCAGTTTAGGGTTTAAAACCCTAATGCTGACTAAAGGAAAAATTCAGTTTAGGGTTTAAAACCCTAATGCTGATTGCATGGAAAAGCTCAGTTTATGGTTTAAAACCCTAATGCTGGCTGAATGGAAAAAAGTTCAGTTTAGGGTTTAAAACCCTAATGCTGACTGAAAGGAAAAATTCAGTTTAGGGTTAAAAACCCTAATGCTGACTGGAAGGAAAAGCTCAGTTTAGGGTTTAAAACCCTAATGCTGGCTGAATGGAAAAAGTTCAGTTTAGGGTTTAAAACCCTAAGGCTGATTAAAGGAAAAAGTTCAGTTCAGGGTTTAAAACCCTAATGTTGACTGCATGGAAAAGCTCAGTTTAGGGTTTAAAACCCTAATGCTGGCTGAATAGAAAAAGTTCAGTTTAGGGTTTAAAACCCTAACGCTGACTAAAAGGAAAAGTTCAGTTTAGGGTTTAAAACCCTAATGCTGATTAAAGGAAAAAGTTCAGTTTAGGGTTTAAAACCCTAATGCTGACTGATTGGAAAAGTTCAATTTAGGGTTTAAAACCCTAATGCTGACTGTATGGGAAAGCTCAGTTTAGGGTTTAAAACCCTAATGCTGGGTGAAAAAAGTTCAGTTTAGGGTTTAAAACCCTAATGCTGACTGGTTGGGGGTAAAGTTCTAGAATGCTAGCTACCCTTCTTTTTTTTTGGATTTTCTTGTTTTAGTAGAAGATGAAAGGGAGTCTCGTGGAAACTTACCTTTCGAGTGAGTTCCTTATTGCCAAGATATTTCTTGTACCCATGTACCTCATTCTTCGGGCGACACCTGCTTCTTGCACGGTTGTCTTGGATTATACCTGTTTCAACTTTTCAGACAAAGAACAATTGTTAGTTTGGAAATGACGGTCGGTTCGGTGACCTTGATCGTTCCCAGTTGCTTTGTTGCGTCCTCATTCCTGTTGCGAAATCCTTCCATTGATTTGATTCAAATGGCGAAACTCTTTTGACTTCTCAGGCTTTGTATTTTCCAGATTCTGTGATGATGCCTCGTAAGGCTTTTTTTTTTTTGTGTCCCATCTTGCTTGGAGATTCTCAACGGGGATTTTACTGGGGATACTCTGTGGGGATTTGTACAAAAGGAAGCTCTGTGGGGGGAATATTTACAAAGTGAATTCTTTGTGTGGATTTTTGTACAACGGGGCATGCTGGGGATTTGTTTCAAAACGGGCTTTCTAGGATTTGTTGGGGTAAGCTTTTTGGGGAATTTTTACAAAGGGACTCGCTGGGGATGTGCTGGGGAAATTCCAACGGGGATTTTTTTTTTTTATTTTTTTTATATTGGGGAGACTCTGTGGGGGATTGTACAAGGGGAGACTCCGTGGAGATTTGTACAGAACGGACTTGCTGGGGATTTGTTGGGGCAAGCTTGCTGGAGAATTTTTACAAGGGGAGGCTTTGTGGGGATTTTTTTTTTTTTTAACTTCGTGGAGGCGATTAACCATGTGAAACCCAAACCTTTCAACTTCAATTGCCTTTATAGGCTGCCATGACCAGTCGAGGTCGTCTTGATGCCCCCTGCTGAGGCTGGGTGCCCTTTGCACATTAGCGTGTATCCAACGAAAGCCCTGTAAATCAGTCTTGCCATCCTTTCTTTGTCTTGGTTTTGGAACAGTGTTAGACCAAAAGGGATTCAAAGAGAAACAAATAATTGAATGGAGAATGAGTTTAAAACTAGAAGTGTCCCTTTCGGGGAAAGGAGAGAAGGACTTATCCGGAGTACATGCGGACTTCAATGAACATGACATGCCTTTTGGACTGGATGCCTGATCTGTGTAAACCGTCTGACTCCCAAAAATTTATCACAACTTTGCCTTGAATACCGAGGAACCTTGCTAGGACTCTGTTGATGACGGTGGTTGTGAGGATCTCATTTTCGGTCATGGGCGCCCTTTGCGGGTTTTCACGAGCTGGCATTTTCATTTCATTTCTTACCATCTCTTTATAGTGCCCGTGTGGGTGTTCACTAACAAGACTTCTCATTTGATTTTCTCTGCTTACCGTCGTCTTACGGTGCCCGTGTGGGTTTTCACCAATAAGACTCTCTCATTTTATTCTTCTCATTTTGTTGTATCAGGTCCAAATAACTCCATCCTCCCATTTTGAACCGCTTTGCCGATTGATCAGAAGGACTTAAACAAGGTTTGGGGTAAAATGAATTTGGATTGAACTACAAATTTGGAACCTTTTGGGCGGGATCATTGCCGAACCATTATAACTTCTGCCCCAGTTTCACTTTTGGGGGACTTCTTGGATTTTTGTTTTGGTGTGACTGAACCCCAAGGAGAGGTTGCCTACGTATCCTTTCGGAATCAAGTCAAACGTAGTTCAGGCAACTTTTGTTTTTGGATTTTTTTCCTGATTTGCTTTTTTGTATATATATTTTCTTATTTTTCCAATTCCTTCTTCTTCTTTTTTCATTTTTCTTTTCATTTCAATTTTTTTTCATTTTATTTTCAATAATATTTTTAGGTTCCAAAGAGGGTAATCAAAGAAGAGTAACCAGCTCAAATGGGTTTTGCAAAGGGTTGATAGTGTTTGGGTAGCGAGAATGAAAGCCTTCGTCATCTCAACCGGAAAAGATTTTATTATATAAAGGATCCAACATAGTACCTTTTGACTGCATTTGCATTGACAGTTATTTCAAGGACATTTCCTTCGATGTGTCCCAAGTACAACGCACTCTTTCTGGCAGTACTCTTGTTGTAATGTATGGACCTTTCCAATTTCGGGAATCAATTTTCCTTCAGTTGTTCCAACTCTTTGTCTTGTTTCCTTAAGCTATTCTTCATTGCGACCCAATTCTTGATTCATTATTTCGAGGTCTGACAGAGTTTTAAGATCCGGGCATGAAGTCCGCAAGCATGTCATATTATTGAAATCTGCATTTAACAGAACTAAAAGAGAATGAGAAAATTGACAAGATTTAAGAAAAGAGACATTCCGGGAAAATGAAATATCAATTTCATTTGATTTTCTTTTTGATTTTTTTTGATGATTTTTTTTTGTTTTTTATTTTTTGAAGATAGAAGGGTTTACATTGGAAAGTAAGACAATAAAGTAAACCATCTGGATCACACCCTGAGACAATCCAGATGCAGAAAGGATAGCAAGACTGGTTACCGAGACTCCCGTCTGATGGGGAACTTTCAGGCTTGACAATCGTTTTTTGGCCTTTCTTCTATCTCGGCAATGGTTGCAATAGCCTTCAGTGCCGGATCAAATTCCTCAGCTTCACAGATCATTCCATCTATTGGCCCATTTGTGAGAGTAGGCAGGGGAATGTTCATTATGTTAGGAACCTTTTCGTCCCGGTGAACGATTCTTTCAGCTTCAATCAAGTCCTCAACTGCTATTTTGAGGGTCCAATGACCAACAGTCCTTTGTACCGTGCCCCACTGCTCCAGAGTGGCATTCACATCTAGTATCAGCTCGATGCGGGGAGGGGGACTCGGTGTTTGGCCGATTTGGGGCCACTGGCTGCAGCAGACTTCGCCTGACTAGCTTTTGGAACAAGCCTGAGTATGATTCACCAATAGAGGTGAACTGATTCCTTTTGAAAGACTCTCTTGGGTGAGGATTGTACTGATGAACATTTGATTGGGGGATTATATGGAGCTTGGTAAGGATGGGCGTTTCTGGGAGGTGGAGCTCAGTTTTGTGTATAATGTTGTGGCCGCGTGCAAGGCTGCTCATCACTGCATACCAACAAAACCAATCACCTGAACAGAACCTGGCTAATTTACTCACACACACAACCTTGTTAGTTTTGAAGCATATAACATATAGGAAATCGCAAGATGGGGATGCAATGCACCTAAACAGTTAAACGTTTTTACCATGTGTTTGAACGGGTTGCATGTTTCATCCCGACCCTAAACTTGCCCTCTTCACTATGTACCTCTTTTCTTTTATTCTTGCCTCTCTTTAGTCACTCTTGATCTTGTTTTTGCCGCTCTTTTATTTTTTGCACTTTTTTTTTTCTTTTCCTTTTTTTTCTATTTTCTTTTTCACTCGATTTTCTTTTTCCTTCTCTTTCAGTTTGTTTTTTTTTCTCAATTTATTTTATAGCTATGATCGAATCAGATGGAGATTGCCTACGTATCATGACCCCGCATGAATCAGATCTTGCGTAGTTCGGGCCAAATGAAAGGTAAAAGTAATGAAACATTTTTTTTCTTCATAATAAAAATTGGGTTTCAACACTCACAAAATGCAACCGAACGGTTATTTTTTGCAAACGTGGCCCCTTCCAAATTTCACATGAATTTTGAGGCCGGGGAGGATCATTTTACAAACTTGTCCGTTCTTTTACGAAAATAACCTTTCGACAACTGAAAGATACTCTAAGGCTACTTCGGCAAGAACGGTTTAAGACGCGACCGAAGCTGGCTCGGCTTATTATGACAAAATTCAAACGGTATTCACCCGACCGCTGACTCTTTGTTTTTTTTTTGGTTTTTTTTTTCAAATTACAATAAAAACCTGGTGTTGCAAACACGGCCCTTCAGCGCCTCGGGGCGAAGGTTTTAAGGCTGTGTGGGTCAACTGGATAAAAAATACTAAACAAGACCCAAAGGTGGCTGTTTATGCAAAGTCAGCCTTCCGGCGTCCCTTTCGGGAACATTCGGCTATTTATGACAAAACAACATCACCTGACTTATTTATGACTCTTTTTATCGTTTTTTTTCAAATTAGAAAACTCAATATTGCCAACACGACCTTTCAACGCCTCAGTGACGAAGATTTTAAGGTTGTGTGGGTCAACTGGACCAAACCTTAAAAAATGACCCAAAGGTGGCTGTTTATGCAAAGTCAGCCTTCCGGCGTCCCTTTCGGGAACATTCGGCTATTTATGACAAAACAGCATCACCTGACTTATTTATGACTCTTTTTATCGTTTTTCAAATTAGAAAACTCAATATTGCCAACACGGCCTTTCAACGCCTCGGTGACGAAGATTTTAAGGCTGTGTGGGTCAACTGGACCAAACCTTAAAAAATGACCCAAAGGTGGCTGTTTATGCAAAGTCAGCCTTCCGGCGTCCCTTTCGGGAACATTCGGCTATTTATGACAAAACAACATCACCTGACTTATTTATGACAGATTTAAAATTTGACATATATTTTTGGCTATTTTTAGCAAAAGGGAAGGTTGGACACCACCCAACTTATTTATGGCAAAATTTAAAATTTGACACGTTTTTATTTATTTATTGATTTTTGGCTATTTTAGCAAAAGGTGGGGTTGAACCCGATGAGGGTTGCCTACGTATCTCACATCCGGTGAGAATCAAACCCGCGTAGTTCGGGCTCGTGAATAGAGTAAGCAAACTAACCCTTTTTTTTGAATTTTTGAAAGAAATGCTTTAAAAGAAGAAAGAAGATTTTTTATTGTTTTGATTTTTTTTTTTTTAAAGAGATACTTCTAAAAAATTATTTGCTTTTGACTTGAACTTTGGAAAAAAAATATTTCTTTATTATTTTTTAAACAAAAAGAAAATGTGTTTGGTTGATTTTTTTTGGTTTGTTTTACCTTTTCTACGGAAGAAAGAATGTATATGATGTTGCCTCTTAAATTTTGAAAGAAGGACTTTTAAGAAAATGATGTGGAATTCTGAGTTTTATTTATTTACAAAAGCACGTCTAAAGAAAAATCCTAATATTTTGAAATTCAGTTTTTCAAATATTTTCTTTTTGGACATTTTACAAAAAAGAGACTAAAAAGCAAAGAGTATTTTTTTTGGATTTTTGTTGCTGCTTTTTAATTCTTATTTCATTTTTTCATATGAAAGACTTCAGAAAGAAGGAGACTATTTTTTTTTATTTGAGTTTAAAGAAAACTTCTATATTATTTTTTATTTCTTTTTGTATTTTCTAAAGAAACATTTATAAAGAAAGAACTAAAGAAAAATATTTTTTTTTGATTTTTAAAAATTGGGGCCGGAACCGATGAGGTTTGCCTACGTATCTCACATCCGGTGAGAATCAGACCCGCGTAGTTCGGTCAAATTAACCGAATTAATTTAGAACAAAATTTTTTCCTTTTATTTTTCAACAAACAACTTCCCAAAAATAAAAGACTATTTTTCTATCTTTTTGTTTTTCTTTTTCTTAGTAAATAAAACATTTTCCCCTTTTATTATCGCAAAATTTCGGCAGAGTTTTGACAGTAATTGGGCATTGCTATTTTTCAAAGTAGAAAATTAGCCTTATACACTGTTATTTTTTATTATTATTATTTTTTGTTTATATTTTTCAAATACTCCAAAGTCAGGCAGCATGCATGTCCGAGACAAATAAATGCACGGAAACAAATAGGATGCAACAAGATGGTCTTTTCATTTCAGGTTGCTAGTCCTAGACGGACCCAACCCCTATGTTGAGTCCCCTAAGTCAAATGCAACATGATGCAAATAAGCGTTCCTATTAGGGATCCGGCATGAAGTCAAGTTATTCTAGGTTCGTAACCTGGGTATTTGTTCTAGACTGTGTACCCGAGCGGACAACTCGAGTCGAGGAGGGGCTTACGTACCGGGGACCCGCGAGATCGTCCGGCTTTGTAACTTGTCCGACCTCTTTCTTATTTCAGGTATTGACACTAACAGAATAGGGAGTCTCGACCAGCGAGCTTTTCCCCGGAGGTAAGAAGAGAAGGGTTTCGGCACAGTTTATATACAGTTCAGATAATATCAAAGCGGTAAAAGACAATATTTAGCACGTTATGCAAAAACATGTAATAAAGATCAGATAATAAAGCCAAATATAACAATTATTCTAAGCTCGAATTCTTGAACCCTGAACCAGTGGTTCTGGGTTTATTCCCCAGCGGAGTCGCCAGAGCTGTCACACCTCCTTTTTGCGCGCCCCGCCCCGAAGGATAAAATGCGCGAGGGAGTTTTTCCAATTTAAGTGACAATATTCGAAATGGGATTATTTATTTAATTCAGAGTCGCCACTTGGGAAAGGTTTGGATTTTGGTGTCCCAAGTCACCGGTTTATCTTGAATCCCAAATCAAGGAAAATATTCGACTTTTCCAAATGAAGTCTGCGAACCAGAAATTCTAAGTAAGGAATTCTGTTGACCCGAGGGAAGGTGTTAGGCACCCTCGAATCCCGTGGTTCTAGCACGGTCGCTTAAATTGTTATAATGGCTAAATATCTGATTTAAATATATGTTATGACTTACGTGCTTTTATTAAGTTTAAACCGCTTTTATTATTATCATTTATTTTTATAGAATTGCAACGTCGTGAAAATGCATCTCGAACCACGTCACAATCAATGCACCCGTGGTCGTCGACACATTTTGACTCCGTTGAGATTCGGATTTGGGTCACATCAATGTGCACCCGTGTTTAAGAAGGTTAAATTATTAAAGGTGCGCCTAAAGCAACTAGCGTATTGTTATTTTGGGAAGGCCGTAAAATTCGCTAAACGGCCTGTCCCGAATTCTAAGTATTTTAATATATACATTTAGAGGGCCCCGCAGCTTGTGCATTTTTGTTTGTCGAGGCTCGTCTCATTTTTATTTAAAAGGATAAACCTACAGTGACTATATTTTCTATTAAGTTCATCTCTAAAATAAAAGAAAATTTCTTAATTATTTACATGCTGAAAAACGTAACTTATTTATTAAGTTACGACTAATGTGAACGGAAAATTGCGATCGCGTTTGTACAAGGAAAAACTGCTTTAATTCTACATTCTATTATTTACTAATACTAGAGCATGAGATAGATACACAATAATATCAAAAACAGATTAATTCAACTAACGTTATTAGATGAAGAAGTTATACATATGCAATCCATTACTTATTAATAAATCGACTACATTTTTATATAAAGAAAGGAAAATTATATTCAAACAACAAATCTAAACAGTTCGGATTCAACAGGAACAAAGCCTGATTAATATTTCATTTTTTGCTTCAAGCCGAGATTGTACAAATGTGTACCTGGAAACAGCAGTACAAGAACAAAAGAAGTAGGAGTCAGCGACAGTAATAACGCGGCAACAGCAGGTTCAGCAACACCGCAAAACCAGTAAAAACCAGTAGAATAACCCAGTAACAGATTGACCGAAATCTACCCCTGAATGCAATGCAATTTACCAAATTACCCCCATCAGCTCTAAACACTCAATTAATCATAACTTGACCGAAATATGATCAAGATGACCAATTTCTCAACAATCTTCAACAACAATTATATGAACACGATGAACAACACAACTCAAAATTAATGGAATGAATTAACCATATCGGGAACCAATCCTGGTTAATTTAGACCATGAATGTATGAGCAAAACACAACAATACAAACAACAAAATACTAAATTAAACAAATCAAAGACAACATAAACTCACATTAAATCACTGGATTTAATCATGAACTTCAAACAAAGATGAACATGAATTAAATCTATTTTTAGCAACAAACATGACGGGTTCACATGACTTCAAACAACATAAATAATTTCTGGAAAATACATAACAACATGAAACAAATTGAAGAAATAATAAATTAAATTTCAATTTGAATCTAACAAACATTAAACTAGCAAACATTCACTTAAACAACAATACAAACATGGAATAAACATGAAAAACAATTAATTAATCTTTCATTTGAAATCTGAAAAATTAATTTAACAAACAACACATGAACATGAACTAAAAATTAATTCAAACGATAAACAAAACAAACATTTGCCGATTTTAGATTCGAAAATATCAAAACAAAATACGGACAAAATAAAACTCAAAAAAAACTACTAACCGGATCGAAACGATGAACAACGACCAAACAAACAACGAACTTGACGAGCCTCGACCAAAGCTCAAACCAACGATGGCGAACACGAGCAGATGACGAACGAACATGAACCTACGAAGCAATATCGGCGGTTGACAACTGAAAACCACGCCGAAGCTAAACCGGCAGTTGGCGGGGCAGAAGTGAAGCAGTAAAAGCATCTGTGGACGACGAGGTTTCAGTACAAACCCATATGAGAGGTCGACGGACAGCGGAGACGCGACAGCTGGGGACGGGGCTTCGAATTGGACGATGAGCTTGGCCAATGGAAACAGCGGAGACGCGACAGAACTGGGTCGTGACGATGACGGGGAGACAGCTGGAGGCGACGAGTTCTTGTTCGTTTTCTGGGTTTTTGCCGGAGAAGAACGTGACGCAGCAGCAGCATCAGCATCAACAGCTGCTACTCGACCGGGGGGGTATGATGGTTCGAGCATTGGTGCGAGGGTTCGTCTGGGCAGTGGCGTTTGGTGGTTGTTTGGTCGTCGACTCGACAGTGACGACGAGGGGGAAGCTGGTGGTTGACGGGGACTGTTTGGTCGAAGGTGTTTGGACGTGAGAGAGTCCGGGCTGCGTCCATGGTGGTGGTGTTCGCGGTGGGAAGGTGCTGGGTGGTGGACGCAGAAGAAGGGAGCATGGTTTGGGCAGCCATGGTTGTGAGCTTGGAGTTTTGAGAGGATGAAGAGAGGAGGCGGATGAGTTAGTCTTTAGGGTTTTTGGTTTTTTGTTATTTTTGTTTTGTTTTTGTGTTTAGACCAAAAAATGAAGAAAGGGGTTGGGTATTGGGTTAATGGGGCGGACCGGGTCGACCCGTGTGAAGTGGACTGGGTCGTGGACAATTGTTTGGGCCTGGGGTTGAAAATTGAAGAAGTGGCCCAATCCGATTTTTATTTGTATTTTTGTTATCTTTTCTTCTTTTATTTTCTAAAACTAAATTATAAAAATACTTAAATTATTATTAAGAACTAAATTAAGTTATAAAAGCGCAAATTAACTCCCAATAACAATTAACGCACAATTAAGTAATAATTAAGCATAAAATTGTTCATTTGGACATTAAATGCTAAAAATGCAAAAGATGCCTATTTTTGTAATTTTTAATTTTTTTGTAAAACTAATTTAATTACTAACAATTGTAGAATGAAATCCTACATGCAAAATGCGACATATTTTTATATTTTTTATTAATTTAACAAATAAGCAAACACAGACAAATACAAATAATTATCCAAAAATATCACAAAAATACTCAAAATTGCACACCAAGGAAAATCATTTTATTTTGCATTTTCTGGGAGTATTTCTCATATAGGGCAAAAATCACGTGCTTACAGCTGCCCCTCTTTGCCCGAAGACACGAAGGGTTTTCGCGCAAAGATAAAGTGAGCGATTTTTGCCTATCCGAGTATATGTAAATTAAATTTTAAATTTAGTAATTTGGTTTGCTGATTAGTATTATACTTTTCTTCTTCTTTTTTTTTTTTTTTAGAAATTTCGTACTCTTAGTTCTAATTCTATGACACACTATCTAAAAGACATGAATTTAAATATTGATTTACTTATGAAATTTAAAACATAGATTACTAAGTTAAACATGGAAGAAATCCTGTCAAAGCTTACAGTTTGTGATTACTTAAATAGATTCAATTTCTTGTATCTTGTGAAAATTATAAAACAAGTGAGTATTAGGGTCAACATGTCTAGTTCTTATTTGGCTTTAGATAGAATTCTTTGATTCTAGTAAATATAAATTTTTCAGTTAGAACTATTCCCTTGTTGGCTCTAACTTTATTCCCTCCCAAAAACGATAGCTGCATTCCTAAGACGTGAACTTCCAATCATATTAGAAGTAGAAGTTAAACAAAGTTAGCTTTTACTATTTCAATATAATCTTTCCATATTTCATTTATAGAAACTGAAAGCAGTGGTGTTAGCAGAAGTGAATGTATTTGTCCAAAAATGACAAAAGTACTAAGTTTATTTGATCCATTACAAGACAGGTCAAAAGCAAGCTTTCCAGAAAAAAAAACCTATCAAACCTCTCTATAACAGTTTTATTTGTTCCGATATTTTTTGGCTGCTATAATGAAGTGTTGTTATAGAGTACATTATTATAACATAAAAATCGGTTTGAGAAAAATTTGACTTTTATAATGAATGGTTGTTATATAAAAATGTTGTTAAAGAGGGGTCTGATAATCTGTGTGTTAAATTACACGAAAAATTCATTCACACTGATAGTGAAGAAAAAGTCCAAACAAGATATAATCTACAAGAAAACAGCATTGCTACAAACTAGGCCATTGCTTCAGGCTCTTCCATCCAATCCTTCACATATTCTCAACCAATGTAACAAGTAATCAATCAATTTTCACAAATAATGCAAACACCAGCTGCTCCACATATTAAAAGCTTATCTCGCGCCTTTCAGCCCAAAACTTACCACTCACAAATTGGTCAGGTAGTAGAGCAAGCCAGACTGCAGTATCAGCAGCGTCTTCTGGAGATATATGCCCGGACCAACCAGTCATCGCGGTCTTCACCCAACCCGGGCAATAGCAATTGATATATATCTTATGACCCTCTGGACGATCTTCGAGTATCCTTGCCATTAGCCTGGTGTAAGCATTTACTGCAAGTTTTGACACTGAGTAGTCAGTGAACACTTGAGGCCATCCCCCTGATTCCCATGTTCCTTCCTTTACTTGTTCCAAAAAAAACTTCACAGTATTATCAATCAGTTCCTCTGATAAAGAGTCCACATCCTCCAGTTGCTGTCTCAAGGTAACATTTGTAATTCTCTGGTTGCATCAAGAAAATATAGATGATTTTGAGATATTAAAGAAGAAAATGACATTTGCATATAATTAGCGCAACCAGCTAATATCATGCTACTTTATTAAGTATCATCCCAATCAGGACAAAGTATTTGAAGGTAGAGCAAGAGGCGGACTCAGGATTTTAACGCGGCGGGGGCACAATATTTTGTTCAATCAGTGCCCCCTAAAGGCTTTTAGCGTTTAGGGTGCCAAGTGATTCAAAGTTATCATTTTCAAAGTGCACACACACGTGTATATCTATATCTATATCTATATATAAGAATTCTGCCGAAGTTTATAGGGTCCGGTGACCCCTCAACATAATACATAGGTCCGCCTCTGCTTGGAGTAACGGTAAAGTTATTTCCGTGTGACCTATAGGTCATGGGTTCGAGCCGTGGAAGCAGCCAGTAATGCTTGCATCAGGGTAGGCTGTCTATATCACATCCCTTAGGGTACGGTCCTTCCTCGGACCTTGCGTGAATGTTGGATGCTTTGTGCATCGGGCTGCCTTGTCGATCAGGACAAAGTACTGACCTAACTTGATTTCAATCTGGAAAGGTTGGTGTAGCGTGGAACCTTAAAGAATTGCAAAAAGAGTAAACAAGATGAACAAGGACACAAGAATGAGAAGAATAACAATAATTGTAAGAAAACTGAAGTTCTCACATTCTTTTTGCCGTTAAGTCGTCCCAATCGTGAGCTCACACTAACGATACGACCACCAGAAGGAGAAGGCCTCATCAATGGAATCATCGCGTTTGTCATATTCTTTGTGCCAAAATAGTTGGTTTGGATGACAGTTTCAGCATGTTCCATGGAATTCTCTGTACCAACATTGAAACTCACTCCTGCATTGTTGATCTACATATATATATATATATATATATAGTACCATATCATCAGCTGAAAGTGGCATATCTGGCAAAAACAATAACCGAAACCAAAAGTGGCAACGAAATAAAAGTAAACAAAGCCCGGAACAACAAATGAAAGCCACCCTCCTTGAATCAATGACCAAGAAGAGAAAGACTAGGAGATTTTGCACCAGTCAAAATAGTAGTAGCATACTAGTGAAAGCTACTCTAGTTGTTTATGCTGGTAGCTTAATTATAGAGAATATAGGGATAGCATAATACCAGTATATCTAAACCGCCATAAGTTTCTTTTATCCAATCAGAAAATGCTTCAACTGATGCATGATCGACGATATCCAGTTGATGAAATGCTACATTTAAACCTCCTTCTTGCATGACTTTCACTGCCTCTTCGCCAACACCAGTCTCTCGTGATGTAAGAACTACCGTTAAGCCATGTGATGCGAGTTGATGAGAAATCTCAAATCCGATCCCTCTATTTGCACCAGTCACCACAGCAACGGTATCGGATGACCACCATCTGAAGATCATCCGCCATTTATTAGAGTGTTATGCTAGAAAATCGTTAAGGGTGTTCTAATTTCAAAGAAGTCAATAATTTAAAGAAGTCCATTTTAAAGTGCCATGAGCAAATACATAATTCATTAATTGAAGGTGTGAGGGATATTGTGCTAAATCCTAGTGACTACTATTCATCTTAAACTTTTCTCATGTGGTTCGCTTTTTTGGTTCCCATTGGATTTACCTAGTTCACAGGTCGATCCATGCTTGCAAGAAATGGCAATCTTGTGCAATACGCCGGTGATCTCTTTCCTACCGAGATAGAAATGGTACTTAATTTTAAATCCAAAAGAAAAAGCTCTAGCATCGGATCAATAAAGCTAGTGTTAGCGCTCAGAAATTAATTCACACAGGAAACCTCTAATTAATCTTGTGTTGCCTTTTTTATTATGATAGATCTTACCATAATATAAAAAAGATTGCTTGAGCGCGCGTGCACATATATATGTATGATTCCACGTGATTTTAAATTCTGGATATCCAAACGCAAAGAAGGAAAGGAGAAATTTAAGAGAAATGAAAACTCACTTTCGGTGATCGGAATAAGGAATAGTACGCAAAAGAGAGATCTCTTGGCGTCTCTTTTCTCTTTTCTCCTTTGCCTTCTCCTTTTTATGATCCATTATTTTTCCTCTCTTATTTTAGTTTTGAATCTCTACTTACCTTGTATTTTTTTCATCACCCTGTATTCCTTTTAGATTTTGGCTTTTGGTTGAGAATTGAGAGCATGAAATGCTATGTGACAGAAACTGCGTATGCGTACGTATTATCTTCCGGTATATTTGGAGCCAATGCTAGGTGTGAACCACTTTGTTAATTTGTTTCTATCTCTTCCTTAACAGGTAGTGTAGTTTGGTTCACATACTAGTTATGCTATAATTATAGATAATGCAAAAGTTAATAATGAATGGATATATAGTTATGTAATGACTAATAATGAGGAGATTGTTATTGTCTTTAGATAGTTTACTCCTGCATTGCTATATACATATTCTTATTCCACGTTCTATCTGGCATAAATTAACATATATATTCTCGCATAACTTACTGTATGTATTTTATAATACATTTAACCAAACACTACATTAGTTATGAGGCGATTATTTTTTCTTATACGGCCAACCACACATTGTTTATCTTATGCACAAATTTTTGGTGGGGCTAATTATTTCAAACCATCAACCAAACAAACCCAAATTTTTCGAAAAATTAATACTGTCCCCTTAATCTCTTATTAGGAAAAAGAGAAAGGTCTAAATTTACCCATTACTATTTGAAATTGTTCCAAGTTTTCCATGTGTTTCACTTTTGCATACATACCACTGCCGTCATCAAATCCTAAGGTACAGTTTGTTTTTTCAAGAAACTCCTCATATCAAAATTCTTCGAGAATTACCACCTCAACTTGTTACAATGATTTACAATTATCCTCTGGTATGAACTTTATTAGGTATCAAGAACAAAAATTGAAACTTTTTCCTAATGGCAGAATAATATTAGATCAGAAGTCTAGCAAAAAATAAAACTACTCAATTTCGGATGGGACAAAGACAAATTTGATCCTTTTCCTAAAATAAAAATGCAACTAATAATAATAAATATCCTTTCGGTTTGTTACTATAACTACTAAAAATACATTAATAAAATCATTAAAATTGTCAAATCGTGCTAACCTAATAACCAGTGATCTTGGTAAGTTCATTGAGTCTCATTGTGGAAAGATATTTCTTAAGATGGAGACAAAGTTTTGTATCTATAAAAAGAAAAATGATAATATATCGTAAGTGTTGTGAGTTGTGACTTTTCTATGTTTCATTTCTTTGTCAAAAAGAAGGAAAAAAACAAGGAAAATAAATTGAGAAATGGGCAAGCATTGGTACCTAGTCACCATTTGCCTTGGGAGTTTGGACATCATAGTAACATAGTTCACAGGTGTGAAATTACAAGCCAATGTAATTGTCTTTAGTCATGCCGTGCCGTCTTTAACAATTTGCCAAAAGGAAAATTTTAAAATACTTTCTTCCTCTTATTTTGTACTATCATTCTTTTTTATATTGAGACGGCTGAAAACGCTCAACAAAAATGTATTAAAGGCTTAGCTTCATGTATTAACATGGTAAGAATTTTTACATTATCAGCAATTATAAGTATTATTTGTGACAAATATGACTTTATTAGGTGAGAAAAAGGATAATTAATATTTTTACAATCGGCTCGACTACATTGATTTTAGGGGACCAAGAATTTTATATGTAAATTTTTGTCGTGTTGTCTGCTTTTATATAGCATTACTCAAATTTATTTTAACTATTAAAATGTTAAAGTTAAAGTATTGTGATTTTTGCACTTTTTTTTTACTTTTTAATATATTATTATGTAAAAATGTGTGGATAGAATATTTAAATCAATTTCCATTCTAATCTCTTATCACTCTATATACTATAATATACAATTACATAATGAGAAAAAAACTTATTCGAATTCAATGTTTATATAAATTTAGAAATAACTTAACTTTAATTTTTTTATTTAATTTAGCGAGAATTTATATTCTTTCTGTTTCAATATAGATGATATATTTCGTTTATGGAGAGTTAATTTGACTAAACTGGATTAGTTCAACTCAATATTTTGAAATTTAAAAAATATATAAAAAGTACTAAAAGTTCAATTTTTCTTATGTTAATATGATAAAAATTACATTCTAAATAATACTTCATACAATTTGACTCTAAATAAGCAAAATATGTCATCTAAATTGAAACGAAGGTTGAAGAGAATACCTTGTTCAGATTACAAGTCTCGAATCTTAAAATCTATATTCAATCAGAGGCGGAGCCACAGGGTCGACAGAATTTAGTAGTTTTAATTCAAATTATGTATTTATCCTAAATATTTTATTAAATATATACTTCCTTTTAAATTATTGATTTAGAAGTAAATAAGTTAAAAATTATGATAAGCAAAACCCGGGCTCCTTCTCTGTTTTCAATCAAATACTTTACCATAAATTAGAAATGGAAAGAGTAAGGCGGAGTATGGCTTCTAGATGCTTACTTGTTTCCTTTGCCGTTGAGACTTGGGAGTATGTCACTGTCATGAGAGTATGAAGTCGTCCATAATATTTGACCATTTCCCTAAAATCCAACCTTACCCCGATCCTCTTTTTGGAGGAAACATAGATCTTTCAGGCGCAGTCGTAAGCAGTGTCCTCAGCAGAAATGACACGTGGCTTCCTCTTGTGGAAAACACCTATCTTGATACGTATCAATGTACGCTTCGTACAATTGTCATGGTCTGTATTTTAGGACTTCTGGTTCTCCTATAAAGCCCCCTTGTCATTAGAATTCCAAATTTTGACTTCCTAAATCCTACTCTGTACATGTCTCTCGATTACTCGAGTGACAAGGGAAAGCCGTATCGGGTAAGTCTCTCTGCTTCCTCTTCTTCTTAATTTCGGTGTTATTGTTCTAATTTAGATGAAAGGAGCTTTGGCGTAGCTGATAATTATAATAGACTCTTGCGATCACCAAAGTCCTTTTTTTGTTCTAATTTAGGTGCTTGAGTTCTTTTATGAGCTTCGCATCCAATCTTTAGCAGAGGCTGAGCCAGGATCTTTAAGTTTATGGGTTTGGGATCTGAGTTCTAAATTAATAATTTGTACATATTCAATATTCAACGAAAATTTTAAGATAAATACTTTGATCATTAGTTCTATAGGTAAAGAAATATGCATTGATAAGGAAATATGTATAGGTAAGCAAATATGAATATATACTGAAAAAGTTAACTCCATCTGTTCCTTTCCTTTTATTTTCCTTCTATTTTGTCACTCAAGAAATATCACCGGTAATCAGTATTATTTGATCTAAAGTTTTGTGTAAAGATTAAATAGTTTAACTAGTTATTGCATGTTAGTTAGGTTAATTTTCAAAGAATTTAAGTTTATGCACAATTCTTTTACACTATCGTTTGGTATGATGGATAAAAATTTAGTACCGTTTGATTTCTTGTTTGGTTACTAATCATGAGATAAGTTATCTCATGACTAAAAATAGTACTGGGATAAGTTATACCTGCCACAGGGTGGAATAGTAATCACAGGATAAAGCCGTAAAATTGACAATTCCAGGATTAATACAACATACCAAATAATCGGGAAGAAATAATACAGGATAACTAATTTTAGCATAACTTGTCTTCAAATCAAACGACGAGTTAGTAACCTGTGAAAAAAGTGGATGATCTGCAACAATCGGTTAAATTTCATTCATTTATTAATTTTAATCTTTTTCTAAATTGCTAACCTATGTTATTTATACAAAGTTGCTAAGTGTTTGTCTTTTATGTCCCCAAATAGGAGAAAAGACTTTTTTTACAGTATCATGACCTTTTATCTAGTTCCTTTTATCAGCAACAATAGATAATGTATGCATTTCTACTATATAGAAACTACCATAGGTTATTAGACTCTTTTTTCTAACTCACCAAAACTTTCGAGACTTAAATTTATGGGTTGCTAATTGGTTGACGGTATTGTCAACAGATATATATACTAATATCAAGTGAAGTGGGAAAGAGAAAAAGATGTCAAGATGTTTAAATTATCAATTGCTTTCACTTGCACTCTTACTGCTAATGACGGTTGATCCAAGTTCACAATCTCGATTAACGGAAGAAAATGGGGTGAAATCTGCTGTCTTTTTATCACCAAAGATTGTGCTGGAACCTGGATCAGTCTCTAACAAGTTTTACTACAACATCGACTTCCCAAAAGGCCACATTGCTATCAAAAATTTTGATGCTGAAGTAGTTGATGAGGCAGGGAATTCTGTACCCCTTCATGAGACATATCTTCATCACTGGGTTGTTGTAAGATATTATCAACGAAAAGGTGTGGAAGTGGCAAAGTACCACGGCAATCTGGGGTTCCACCAATCAGATTTTATTGTTAAGAGAAACTCAGGGATATGCAATGGGGGTCTTACTCAATATTTTGGACTTGGGTCAGAGACCCGAAAGACAATAACGTATGTTCCAGATCCTTATGGTATAGAGGTCGGCAATCCAGTTGAAGTACCTCCGGGATACGAGGAGGGATGGTTGCTCAATGTACATGCAATTGATACACGAGGTGCCGAAGATAGATTGGGATGCACTGAGTGCAGATGTGATCTTTATAACGTTACCAAAGACGAGTATGACCGAAATATAGAGCCAGATTATGTCGGAGGCTTGAGATGTTGCTATGATGAAACAAGATGCAAGGTGAAAGAAGGATTCCAAGGTGCAAGGAGAAGCCTGTACCTGAAGTATACGGTGAAGTATATTGATTGGGATCCCTCCATTGTGCCCGTCAAAATTTATATACTTGATGTCACTGATACATGGAAAAAGCAGGAAAAATCAACAGCGACCGTGTCAAGACATCACTGCAAGGTGTGAGCAATTTCCTGTGATGTGTTATTTTCTTTATCTGTATATATTTGTGGTACCACCGCCTTAAAGACCTCTTAGATAGATATAGATCAACTTTAAAACATCTGCACATCTAGAATAATTACAAAGGTTGTCTTAAATCTTAGTATTATACAATTCCTTAAGATCTAAAAAAGAACTAAGGATATGCTTCTTCAGCAAAGTTTTTATCTTGTAGAGAGCACTCCCGGTGTTCATTTGACCAACTTTTACTTGGATCTATCCCTTTTCAAAATGGAAAAATTTACCAATTCAAGAAATTGACCGTCGTCATATAACATGTGCATCATCCTGTATGCTGGATTATCACATGAATTAATGACAATTCAAATCAAATCATTTTTAGCTCTTTGCTACCTAAATATATCTAGCGAATAATCCAGGCAATTTCTTGATTCCAGATTGAATATTTAGTGGAGTCATGTTCTGCAGCTGAGGCAAATGCCGATTGTACTCATACAAAAAATATAAGTGTAACTTTTCCCAGTGGTGGAGATATCATCTATGGAGTTGCTCACCAACATACAGGAGGGACTGGGTCAGCCCTCCATGGAGAGGTACTCTGAGCTGACATATTTTGTTTTTTTGGTCATGTTCTGCCTACAATCTGGATTGTTCTATAAGCTTCTAATAGATTTTGGGACAATTCACTTACTGATCGAAACAAAGATTTCGTACAAAAAGCTTTCTTTTAATTATGCTAGGCTTATTTGGACTGCATCTTAACACAGGTTATATATGCCACCACTTGCAGGATCAGCTTGAGTGAATCCATCTAATCTCATGCTTTTAACCTTGGATAAACTAAAATGTGTTTGCATTTTTCATGTTTGTCATGCTTCAGAGGCTTATTTTGTTGATTCAAACTGTTATATTCCAGACTGTCAGAACTGTGTCATTGTTCAGTACCATCTTCAATTAGCTGCAAAAAGCTTTATATCTGTTATTATAGTGAATGGATCCTCCTGCCCTTTGAGACAATTAATGGATGTGTTTTGTTGTCTGTTGTAAATGAATATGAGTGGCCCCTTGATGAGCTGCATGACTATATAGGAAGTGAATGATAGTGGTTTCTTTTGAAATTTAATTGCTTGAATTTTTGGAGCGGACAGGTGTAAGGTTAGTACTTGTCAACCCTAGTAGGAACTTAGAAATATAACTTGTGAAAGTGTATGAGGCAATGGCCATTGAGTGCCTACCTAGTAAAGCAGCATCGCAGTTGATACGAGTATGTCCAACCATGCGTCCATCCTACTTCTTTGAATACATTATTGTGCGTCTTATTAACTGATTATTTGTCAAATGACCTCGCCGCTACAAAGCAGATTTTGTTATACTGATTTTATGGAGCATCCTATTGAAATTTTATCTTGATGTCTCTGTGATGTTTCAGTACTTTGCAGTAAACAGTGTGGTGTTTAAGATTTTCTTTAATTTCTTTTTCTGCTGAATTGGTCTAGGATGGACGTGCCATATGCTCATCTCTTCCAATCTACGGGGAAGGAAAGGAACCAGGAAATGAAGCTGGTTACATCGTTGGGATGTCCTCTTGTTATCCTAAACCTGGCTCTATCAAGATTTCGGAAGGGGAAACTGTAACTTTAATATCAAATTATAGCAGTGCTCAAAGGCATACAGGAGTGATGGGGCTGTTCTATCTCTTAGTTACTGAACCATCACCAACGCCTAACTCTTTCCTGCATTCTACAGATGGAGTAAGATCTTGACACCTTAAAATTTTTGTCGATCTAGAGTAGTGAATTTCCTATTTATGTCTAAACAAGATATTTTCAAGCAAGAAATATAAAATCTATATGGTCAGCGGAGATATTCAATATGCTCGTAGGTGTTTGAGCTAATGATACTGACACTTCCATCAGTTGTTCCGTCACTCCATTTCCTTGCCATCTTTTTTGGTACTGTCCTATTTCATCAGAATTACTGAACTTGTTCTTTCCTCGTTACTGCAGACAGGTGAGATTGTAATATTGCACAATGCTGTTGGAGTCTTGGCAGTGTTTGGAATTGCAGTACTAGTTGGTGCTGCTGTAATTTATCAACGTCGAAATCAAAGAGAGGAGGAAGGCTACGAATCTGTATTAATGTGAGGTTCTCTCTGTCTGGTGACTCTGGTCCCTGGTGTAGTACATACTATACAAGTTATCATCTCCTCAAGTTTATATATCCATTTCTTTTGGGGTTGTTTGGAGCACCATATGTAAACTTTCACTCCTTTTCACGCATAGATGTATAGGGTAAAACAAATGGTCTTTCTTTACATTTAGAATAAATCAAAATCTTCTTGTTTCAGTACTTTGTTTACTTGTAGGGAAATTGTATGGTTTATATAGTTTTTATTGTACTGGCTCTTGTGATGCTGTTATTTTTATTGATGGTACTGATTTATTATCTCTTTTCGTCTTCCTGAGTCGAGGGTTTATTGGAAACAACCTCTTTACTCCCTCAGAGTAGGGATAAGGTGTGCGTATACACTACTTTCAGACCCCACTGGTGGAATTTCGTTGAGTTGTTGTTGTTGTTGTTACTTTGTTTACTTGCAGTGAAATTAAATGGAGTTTTACTAGGACACTATAGCGCAAGCAGGAAAAAGATTGTATGTATGTGGAAGCCTGGTCGATGGGAGCCTAAATAGGAGCAGTATCTATCTCGTGTCAAGCACTCTTTTTTACACACATATGAAAATATTAAAATTCACAAGTACTGTAATTAAGTTTTTTATTTTTATTTAAATAAAATATGAAAATACTAAAATTGACGAGTATTTTATTCTTTCAACATGATTTAAATTTATCAAAACATCATTCAACAAATTTTAAAAGAATTCACCTCGAAAATCACTATACATTAGAAATTTACCCTAATTATCTATATCTATACTATATTTAAAGTATGAATGCCCTTAGCGAAATGTTGTTCGCCTTTTTACCCTTTAAAAATAGATTTACATTGGATAAAATTATAATTATAATTTAATTATTTTTCTTATATTTAGAACTTTAAATTAATTAACTTTTTTCTTATTTGGACTATATAAAAATTCCTAATATTTAGGAATCTGATATTGAGTTGGATTTTACTTAGATAATTTTTCTGTATTTAGTGTAACTATTTTCCTTAGATATAACCCTTCCATGTTTCCAAGTTTTTACACGTCAGGAATTGTAATGAATTGCAAAGTTTTTGTCTTCGTGCATGTTTTTGTTATAAATATATTATATTATGGATGTTCATTTAGTACTCCATTGTAAATAAGCTTCATGAAGAAGCTTATTCATATGGGACTCCACCGTAAATATATTTATCTATTTAGTACTCTATTGGAAATAAGCTTCCTGAAGAAGCTTATCACTTCGGTACCCGGTTATGGATAAATATTATCCCCGGTAGAAGATTATCCATACCGGGTATAATAAGTTTATCCTTTCAGTACCCAGTTATGGATAAACATTACCCACGGTAGAAGATTATCCATATCGGGTATAATAAGCTTATCCTTTCAGTACTCCGTTATGGACAAACATTGCTCTCAGTAGAAGATTATCCATATCTAGTATAGTAGCAGCTTACACAACACCTTCCTTTCTTCTATAAATAGAAGAGATTTCAGTTCATTATGTACATCAGTTTGAATTCGAATAATATAACAGTTTCTCTCTATACTTGTCTATACTTTACAGTTTTATTTTATAACACGTTATCAGCACGAGACTCTGACATCTCGAGCAAATACTTTGAAAGTATTAGAGGTAAGAACTTTCTTTTCCTAAATAATATCAAATCTTTCTAAACTTGAATTTGTAGCCCTGGATATATCAGACAAAAGCTACATGTCTTGGGTGCTTGATGCTGAAATTCATCTTGATGCGATGGGTCTGGCAGACACCGTCAAGGATAAAAATCAGGCATCAAACCAAGACCGTGCCAAAGCAATGATATTCCTACGCCATCACCTTGATGAGGGCCTGAAAATGGAATATCTCACTATTAAAGATCCAGTCATACTGTGGAATAATTTGAAAGATAGATATGACCACCTGAAGATGGTCGTTCTTCCACAGGCACGTTATGATTGGACTCATCTAAGGCTACAAGATTTTAAATCTATCAGTGAGTATAATTCTGCTATGTTCAGAATTATTTCCCAATTGAAATTATGTGGTGATAATATTACTGATCATGATATGTTGGAGAAAACTTTCACCATTTTTCATGCCTCGAATATGCTCCTGCAGCAGCAATATCGAGAGATGGGATTTAAAAAGTATTCTGAACTTATCTCACATCTTCTTATAGCAGAGCAACATAATGGGATATAAATGAAAAATCATGAAAGCCGACCTATTGGTGTAAGCACGTGATTTTTGCTTCACGGACAATCGCTCCAAAAGAAAACAAAAATAGTGACAAATGACTCCGCTGTACAATTTTTCGATTTTTCGTGGCATGTGCTGTTAGTCATTTGTGGTTCGGTCCATGTTGCATTTGATCTTATCAATCAAAATAGAACTTATGTCTGTCATGGTAATCAAACCGTAATTCGGTTGTTGAAAGAAAATTCAAACAAATATATATATGCATCGTTCGTTCTAGGTTGTGATTTAACTTACTTAAACATTTTAATTTGGTGTGATCATTGTGTTGAAGTGTTACATTGTTGTTTGTTTTAATTTCATTTGTTTTATTATTTATTTTGTTATTTCATTTTTGTTTTAAAATAAGAGAACAAAGAAAAGAGTGATTTGGGCCCAAGAAATGAAACAAAAAATAGGCCCAAAACCGGCACACAAGGACCCAGTCCAAGTCAGGCCTGCCCAAACACTGATTCAAACGACGCCGTATCAGCGTCCCTATCAGAACCGTTGATCTGACTCAAACAAACGGTCCTAATCAGGTTGATCACTTCACTTCAACGACGTCGTTTCAGGCAAATTAATCTAAGCCGTCCAACCCCTTGATCCAACTGACCCAGGCCTTTCCCCCTAAACCCGTCAAACTTTGACCCGATCCAGCCTTACCCGGTCTCACCCACTATCAAACCCAAAACGACACCGTCTTCCCTAAGTGAATAGATCCTGGCCATAGATCTCATTTGATCCAACGGCCAGGATCTAAACCCCTAGATCGTATATAAGCTTTCTATCGTACCCCACGCCCCCTATTCGAACCCCCCTCCACTCATCGTCTTCCACCAAACACTGAAACCCCCCAAACCCTAGCAGCCGCCCTGATTTCCCTTTCACCAGAACCCGGCGGCATGAACGCCGATGACCACCTCCTGAACACCCTAGGACCACCTCACTCTCCTGAACATGGATCTGTTACCCCTTAGCCTCGAATCACCTCCCTTCGTCTCGAATCTTCATTTGAATATTCGAGTCGAACTCTGACCTATACCAAACCTCACCATCTTCATACCAGACACTCCCCTGACCTCCCTCGTGACCAAACCAGGCTTGGTTTGGTCCGAATCTACCCACAACTCTTAGAATCTCAAATCTGAGAATCCAAACCCTAGAACACAAGGACCTAAGGAATCCGGCCAGTCTTAACGGGGGTTCGAGGTCTAATAGACCTTAATCAAGGTGTTCTCGTTTGAGAACACCTTGATTAAAGCTTGTTCGGCCTCAAATGGTCAAAGTTGAGTCAGACTTGGGTCACTTTTGTTTGGACATCTTTCGGTAAGTTTTCTTTGCTTTTCTGTTTTATTCGAGTGATAATTAAGTTGTTAGCATGCTTTGTTGTGATTGTTTGTTATTGTCTGTTATTTTTCTTAATTTCTTCCATCTCTGTCAAAGACCTTTTTATTTGGTCGATTGTTTTCTGTTTGTGTTCTGAATATATTCTGTGATATACATGTTCGATTAGGATAGTCGTCGCATAAATAATTCATATAGGTTCCCAGTAATTGAACAAAAGTTGTCCGATGCCCTTTGGGTCCCTGTACGTATTGTTTATGTGAACGATTGATTATTGCCTGTTGTATTTAGTATAGTAGACTCGATAAACATCGTCGATTAGTTTTCTATAACTAATTGATCAAATGAACTAATAATGTCACATGACTGATTGAACCATGTCACTAACTGAATGCCCGACACTGTTCGAAATGGGTTTGTTTGCATTGCAAAATGACTGAAAAGATTCAGTCCATGGGCAGTTCTGAATTTGAACTTTCAGAAGTTCAAAATGCCCTGATGTTGCAATGGGTTTAGGGCAGTAATAATCAGGGTTTAACATGGGTAGTATGGGGTATGAAAAGAACAGAAAAAGCTTAGTTTAAATGAGCTGACAAGTAGGGTACTAAATTAGGATTAAACTAATGCCAATGGGGAACAAGACACAAGAGTATGGGAATTAAAATGAATACTTAACTAAACTCATGACTCTTGATTAAAGCAATAAGGCCAAGCGTGGGGAACAAAATGGCTGGCATCAAAAAGATGCTTAGGCATGGGATTTAATAGGTATGGGCAGTCTGCAATTGGCAGAATCCAGGCAGCTTGACTGCACTGGTTTGTTGGCTTATAAATAAGCTGTTTTCTGAACTTGAAAGGGGCTGGAAATTTTAGTCTTGAGAAAGGTCTTGTGAGTTGAAGAAAATTGAAAAAAAACAGAAAGAAATTTCCAGAAATACTGTAACTGAACACTGTCCAAAAACTGCACAAAGAAACCAAGTTGGTTATCCTAACTGGGGCTGTTATTGTTCCATTAAGAGAAGTCTGTGTATATTCAGCTGTGATTGCTACTACATTGAGTTTCTGTGTGCTGTACATTGAGTTTTAGTCTCCCTGATTGTTTGAAACTGTGTTGGTTGTTTGCTGAGCTTTGGTGGTTATTGAATTTCTGTTGGCTATAGCACAAAATATTCTGGTTCTTTTCTCGATTGGTCTTGTTTCCCATCCTGTTTCCTGGGATTATTTGTCTGTTGCTCGACCAACGTGTGAACTCCATCTTTGTGGCTGTTTGGTTGTTGCTGTGTTGGGCTGTGTTATCTGCTGTTGCTGTGCTTGTTGCGTACCACTCAGCTGATCATTTTCTTCCTCCTTTAGTTCTCTATACCGGGTACACAAATATACTACCAATGTAACTTGAAAAGTTTGAGCATGAATCTAAAGGAGAAGATCTGCAGATGTTTATATATACATAGACTATTATGTTAAACCTCATATAATGTATAATAGTTTACATTCTTGTTTGGATACTGGAGATAGTCCTCATGCCTAATAAATGTCAATGTATGGTAATTGAATGTTAGACTGTGTATATAGGTTGGTGATAGAAGGATTTACAGTGCAGTAGGTTGTATCTTATACTTTGGTTAATTGTGTTTAGCATATCCTGTAATGCACGCCAAGTATGGAGTTATCCCTTGATAGTTGAATTCATTTCCCTTCAACAAGCTGCCTCATTATAATTGGCAAATCATTGCCTTTAGAATAAATAATACAAGCCTGCATTTCTCAACCTCACGAGGGTTGGGCCTAAATCGAACGAACCCAGCAGGCTTCCGTCGGAAAAGCAGTGGCCCAGGACCCTGCCGATACTGTGTGGGCTGGGTTTGGGCCCATAATATTCGGGATGCGACCTGGGTATGTGGCCGTGATTCTGATCGTGTAAAGGCGTTTTGAATCCTGCTATAAATAAGCCTACCAGCATGTAATTAACTAGGACTATCTCTGTTTTCTATTAATAGAGACAAACGCGACAAGAAACGTAGTTGCTATAGGATATCCTTTTAAAATAAGGACGAGATGAGCCTCGACAAAAATAAAGAAAAACGCACAAACTGCAGGGCCCTCGTTAAATGTATATATCGAAGCATTCAGTTCCCAAGGTGGGTCGTTTAGCAAATCTCACGACCCTCCCGGAATAATAACACGATAGCCTCTTTAAGTGCGTATCTAATAATTTTACCTTCTTAAATTCGGGTGCGCATTTATGTGACCCAAATCCAAATCTCGACGGATTCGAGATGTGTTTCTAATCACGGGTACATTGATTGTGACGTGGTTCAAGATGCGTGTCCATGACGTCACAAATTCCTTTTAAAAAACAAGAATGAGACGAGCCTCGACAAACAAAATGTACAAAAGTTGCGGGGCCCTCTAAAGGTATGTATAGATCAAAGTATTCAGAATTCGGGATGTGCCGTTTAACGAATTTTTACGACCTTCCCCAAAATAACAAGATGCTAGTTGCTTTAGGCGCGCCTTTAATAATTTATTTTCATTAATTCGGGTGCACATTTATGTGACCCAAATCCAAATCTCAACCGAGTCGAGATATATCGATAACCACGGGTGCATTGATGTAACGTGGTTCGAGATATGTTTTCACGACGTTGCAATTCTTGTAAAATAATAATAACGACAAAAGCGGTCAAAAGTTAAAATTTGCACATATGTTCAATTTGTATAAAATCAGATAATCAAGCCGAATATAACAGTTGAGCGACCGTGCTAGAACCACGGAACTCAGGAATGCCTAACACCTTCTCCCGGGTTAACAGAATTCCTTTTCCGGATTTCTGGTACGCAGACTGTAATATAGAGTCATTCTTTTCCTCGATTCGGGATAAAAATTGGTGACTTGGGACACCCTAAATCTCCCAAGTGGCGACTCTGAAATAAACAAACCAATCCCGTTTTGATTGTCCTTTAATTGGAAAAAACTCCCCTGCGCCCCCGCGGGCGCGTAAAAAGGAGGTGTGACAGCTCTGGCGACTCTGCTGGGGATCTGTAACCCAGAACCACTGGTTCAGGGTTAAGAATTCGAGCTTAAAATAATTGTTATTATTTGGCTTTATTTATTATCTGGTTTTTTACGTGTTTGAGCCTAATGTGCTAAATGCTGCTTTTACTGCTTTGATATTATTTGGACTGTATATATAAACTGTGCCGAAACCCCTCTCTTCTCTCTCTTGAGGAGTGCACGCTGGTCGTGGCTTCTTTCTGTTAGTGTCATATACCAAAATAGAACGAGGATTCGGAGGAGTTGCAAAATCGGATGGCCTTTTGGTTACCGGTACACAGCTCCCATCCTCGGCTCGAGTTGTCCGCTCGGGTAAGCCAGGTCTAGAACAAACACCTAAGGTTTTACAGCTTAGTATAACATAACTTCATGCCGGATCCCTAGTAGGAACGCTTATTTGCATCATGTGCATTTGACTTAGGGGACTCAACACAGGGGTTGGGTCCGTCTAGGACAAGCAACCTGAGAATAAGACCATCCTGCTACATCCTGTTTGCTTTAGGCATTTACTTGTTTCAAGGCTTGCATGCTGACCGGCTTCTGAATATCGGGAATGTTGTGAAAAAAAAGAATAACGGTTAGGGAGTTAATTATTTATTTTCTGAAAAAACCAATACCCAGAAAACAGTTAAAACTCTGCCAGAATTTTGAAAAAGAGAAAATGTGTGTCTTATTAATTTGTTTTAGAAAGTAAGAGAAAAAATAAGAGTCTTTGTTTTATTTTCAAATAGAAGAGGAAAAATAGTGTGTCTCCAAAATTCGGATTATGCCCGAACTACGTCAGTTTGATTCTCGCGGGGTGCGAGATACGTAGGCAACCCCCATCGGGCTCAACTTATTTTTCAGAATATAGGTGTAAGCACGTGATTTTTGCTTTACGAGCAATCGCTCCAAAAGAAAATAAAAATAGTAACAAGTGGTTTCGCTGTACAAATGTTTGAGTTTTCGTGACATGTGTTGTTAGTCATTTGTGGATCTGTCCATTTTTGCATTTAACCATTAACAAACAAAATATGTATGTCAGGATGATTAAACCATAATTCGGTCAGTAAAAGAAAATTCAAAAAAATAGATATATATGTGTGCATCGTTTGTTCTAGGTTTTTAACTTACTTAAATAATTTTTGTGGTAATTGTGTTAAAATGTTGCATTGTTGTTTAGTTTTAATTTCGTTATTTATTATTTTTATTTCTATTTTTGTTTTAAAAGAAAAAATGAAATTAGAAAAACAAAAGTGAAGGAAATCGGTTTGGGCCAAAAATTAAACAAAATAACTGGCCCAACCAGCACTCAGGCCCAGTCCAAATCCGGTTGCCCAGACACCTCCTGAAACGACACCGTTTCAGGCCAATCCATCTCAGCCGTTCCAATCAATCCAATCCAACGGTCCAGGATCATTTTCAGCAACCCGTGTTCAAACCCGACCCAATAACCAATCCGACCCAACCCCTCACTTAAACCAAACGACCCCGTTTAACTACCAAACGACCCCGTCTCATTTCTCAGTATCAGATCTAAGCCGTTGAGATCATCTGATCTAACGGCTCAGATCCAATCAGCCTCCCCGTATATAAGCCTCCTATCATACCCCGCACCCCCTATACCAACCCCACCCTTCATCGTCCCCAAACTCAAACCTGAAACCCCCCGAACCCTAGCAGCCGCCCTAGTCTCCTTCGCCATTAAAGCCGGCGGCACGAACGCCGGTGACCACCTCCTGAACACCCTAAGACCCCCTCACTCTCCTGAACATGGATCTACTATCCATTTGCCTCGAATCACTTTCGTTCGTCTCGAATCTTCATTTGAAGATTTGAGTCGAACCCGGACCTATGCCAAGTTACCCCATCTTCGTACCAGACACCCCCTGACCTTCCTCGTGACCAAACCAAGCTTGGTTTGGTCCGAATCTACCCACAACTCCCTAAAAATCAGATCTGGAAATCCAGACCTTAGAACACATGCACCTGGGGAATCCGGCCGGTTTTCGACAAGGGTTTGAGGTCTAATAGACCTTAATCAAGGTGTTCTCATGTGAGAACACCCTGATTAAAGTTTGTTCGGCCTCAAGAGTTCGAAGTTGAGTCTGACTTGGGGTCCATTTTGATTTCAAACTTTGTCGGTAAGTTTTTCTTTCCCTTTTCGTTTATATCAACTGCTGATTAAGTCATTAGCATGCTTTGTGTTGATTGTTTGTTACTTTCTGATAGTTTCTTAAATTCTTTCATCTCTGTAAAGACCTTTTATTTGGTCGATTGGTTTCTGTGTATGATTTAAATGTATCCTATGATAAGCATGTCCGATTAGTATAGTCGTCGCATGAATAAACTTATATAGGTTCCTAGTGACTGACCAAGTTGTCCGAAGCCCTTTAGGTCCCTGTATGTGTTGTTTATTTGAACGACTGATTATTACCTGTTATAATTAGTATAGTCGACTCGATAAATGTCGTCGATCAGTTTTCTATAACTAATGAATCGAATGAGCTAATAATGTCGCACGACTAATTGAACCTTGCCACTGACTGAATGCCCCAGCATTGTTTGAAATGGTTTGTTTGCATTGTGAAACTGACTGAAAAGGTTCAGTCCAGGCAGTCTTGAATTTGAACTTTCATCAGTTCAAAAATGTCCTGATGCTGCAATAGGCAGGGCAGTAATAATCCAGGGTTAACAAGGGCATTCTGGGGTGTTAAAAAGGGCAGAAAGATTAGTTTAAATGAGCTGACAAGTAGGGTACTAATTTAGGATTAAACTAATACCAATGGGGAGCAAGACATAAGAGTATGGGGCTTGAAATGAATAATAAATGATGCCCATAACTCTTGATTAAACAAAAAACCAGGCGTGGGGAACAAAGGGGCTGGCACCAAAGATGCTTAGGCATGGGCTTAAAGGGTATGGGTATTCTGCCAATTGGCAGGGCAGGCAGCTCAGCTGCACTGGTTCTTTGGCCTATAAATAGGCCATTTGAGAACTTAAAAGGGGCTGGACTTTTTAGTCTTCAGAAAAAGAGAAAAAAAGCTGGAATTTTTAGTCTTAAAGCTGAAACTTTTAGTCTGAAGAAAGGTTTACTGAGTTTAAAGAAAGCTGAAAAACATAAGTTAGTTTCCAAATAGATTGTAACCAAACACCATCTGAAAGTTGAATAAGAATTCATATTGGTCAAGCTGCCTTGGCCAAGTTCTGTCGTCTGCATTGACTGAGCTGTTTGTTGGTTGCTGAACTGTTGGTATTTGCTGCATTGAACACTCTCTTACTTCTGGTGTTTTCATTACTCTTCGTCTGGAATCACTGGTTTGGTATTCGACTATTGCTGGTTTCTTTCGTTCTGGGAATTATTGTGGGTTGTCTGAGGGCTGTGGAAAACATTTGATTGTTGGTTTGTTGCTGTGCTGTTGCTGTGCTGTTGCTGTGTTACTGCATACTGCCCAGCTGATCACTTCTTTCTTCTTTGTCCTCTATACCAGGTACACAATTAATACCACCAATGTAACTGAAAGTTTGAGCATGAATGCAAAAGAGAGGATCTGCAGATTGTTTTTACGTATACATGAACTGTTACATTAAATGTCATGAAAATGTTACATTTTCGTTTGGATAATAGAAGTAGCCTACATACTCAGTATATCAATGTAGGTTAATGAATGCTAGTCATGTATGTATACTGTTAAGTGAAAAACATTCCCAGTGTAATAACTTGTATTTTAGACTTAGTCTGATGGTGTGGTATATTCTCTAACGTAGGTCAAAATAGGAAAACTATCCACTTTAATTAAAGTACTTTCCTCTCTGGTCAGATTGTCACATACAAATTGATAAACTCATTTATAGAACAAAGAACCAGTTTTGGGCCTCAACCTCATGAAGGTCGAGCCCAAATCGAAGCAAACCAAGTAGGCCCGCATCGAACAAGCAGAGGCCCAGGTCTGGCCTATCACGCATGGGCTGGATTTGGGCCTATGATTATTTGTTCGGCTGACTGTACATGCAGCCTCATTTCTGATTTGTTTAGCTTTTCTGAATGTCATTACGAACAACTTGCAAGCATGTAATTAATTAGGGTTATCTACTGTTTCCAATTGATAAGGACAAACAAGACAAGAAACGTAGTTGTACAGGATATCCTTTTAAATAAGAACGAGATGAGCCTCGATGAAAACAAACAAAACGCGCAGATGCGGGGCCCTTGTTAAATGTATATTATTGAAGCATTTAGTTTCCAGGATGGGTTGCTTAGCAAATCTCACAACCCTCCTAAAATAACAACACGTTAGTCTCTTTAGGATACGCTTTAATAAACCTTACCTTCTTAAACTCGGGTGCACATTTATGTGACCCAAATCCAAATCTCGACGGATTCGAAATGTGTTTCTAATCACGGGTACATTGATTGTGACGTGGTTCGAGATGCATGTCCATGACGTTGCAAGTTCACTAAAAATAAGAATGAGACGAGCCTCGCCAAATAAAAATACAAATTGCGGGGCCCTCAGTAAATATCTGTTTTTTTAAAATTATTTGGACTTCGGGATGGACCGTTTAGTAAAATTCCACGGTCTTACCCAAAATAAATACGCTAGTCGCTTTAGGCGCGTCTTTAATAATTTAATTTCCTTAAACTCGGGTGCGCATTGATGTGACCCAAATCCAAATCTCAACGGAGTCAAAGTGTGTCGACGACCACGGGTACATTGATTGTAACGCGGTTCGAAATACATTTTCACAACGTTGCAATTCCTGATAAAAACAATAGAATGATAAAAGCGGTTAAAAGTTAAATTTTGCACATAAGTTCACACTTGTATAAAATCAGATAATCAAGCCGAATATGACAGTTGAGCGACCGTGCTAGAACCACGGAACTCGGGAATGCCTAACACCTTCTCCCGGGTTAACAGAATTCCTTATCCGGATTTCTGGTACGCAGACTGTAATATAGAGTCATTATTTTCCTCGATTTGGGATTAAAATTGGTGACTTGGGACACCCTAAATCTCTCAAGTGGCGACTCTGAAATAATTAAACCAATCCCGTCTCGATTGTCCTTTAATTGGAAAAAACCCCCTTGCCCCCCGGGCGCGTAAAAAGGAGGTGTGACAGCTCTGGCGACTCTGCTGGGGAATAAAAACCCAGAACCACTGGTTCAGGGTTAAGAATTCGAGCTTAGAATAATTG
Source organism: Nicotiana sylvestris (assembly GCF_000393655.2). Lineage (NCBI taxonomy): Eukaryota > Viridiplantae > Streptophyta > Magnoliopsida > Solanales > Solanaceae > Nicotiana > Nicotiana sylvestris. The sequence continues at coordinate 23,094,955 of NC_091066.1, forward strand.
TTATTATTTGGCTTTATTTATTATCTGATTATTACATGTTTTGAGCCTAATGTGCTAAATGCTGCTTTTACCGCTTTGATATTATTTGAACTGTATATAAACTGTGCCGAAACCTTTCTCTTCTTACCTCCGGGGATGTGCTTACTGGTTGAGACTCCCTATTCTGTTAGTGTCATACCCTAAATAAAAGAGGCTCGGAAAGTTTCTAAGCCGGCTGGCCTTTTGGTTCCCGGAAAGGAGCTCCTTCCTCAGCTCGAGTTGTCCGCTCGGGTACACTGTCTAGAACACCGACCCAGGTTTTTGAACCTAGTATAACAAAGCCACATGCCGGATCCCTAGTAGGAACGTTTATTTGCATCATGTGCATTTGACTTAGGGGACTCAACATAGGGGTTGGGTCCGTCTAGGACAAGCAACCTGAAAATAATAGACAATCTTTCGGCATCCTACGTGCTACATGTTGTATTTAGTCAAGGGCGAATGGGTCGTTTGGTCATTTCCAGCATGATGTTATTTTAATCAAAGCATGGGGAACATTTGTGGAATCCAAGAAGCCTTGGAATTCCCTGTGTCCCCCACGCTTGCTTTTTGGGAAAGCACATGGGGAACATTTGTGGAATCCAAGAAGTCTTGGAATTTCCATATGTCCCCCACGCTTCATATGTTGGGAAAAGCGCATGGGGAGCATTTGCGGAATCCAAAAAGTCTTGGAAATCGTTATGTCTCCCATGCCACATTTTTGAAAGAAATAATAAATATAAAAAATAAAATTACAAATAAAAACAAAGCATGAAAATTCAAAAAAGATTTTGTATGTTGTCATCATTTTCCACATATAAGAAAATCGTGAAAAAAGGAGAAAATAACAGCATAGAAGTACTAGTAGAGGCGAAACTCTGACGAAATTTCGAAAATGAAAAAATGTCTCGTTTGTTTGTTATATTGAAAGCAAAGGAAAAAAAAAAGACCATCATTGTTCTGTCTGGTTTTTGAAAATATTAAAGAAAATAGTTTGTTTTGCCATTAAATGAAAATGAAAAAGAGTTTGGTTCTTTTTTTAAATGTTTTATTTTATTTTATTTTGCTTGTCTATGAAAATGCCAGAAATAAAAATGAAAAGAGTCCGGCGTTGAATGTGATTTTATTATTTGTTCCAAAAATAAGTATATATATAATCAAAAAAAAAAAAAATTTCAAAATTCAAAAAGATAAAATAGATAAATATAAAATCCGAAAATATTTTGATTCTTCTTTAGAAAATTCAAAATTCAAAAAAAAAAAACATTTTAGAAGCATTTCTTTATAATAAAAAAAAACGAAAATTCAAAAAATATTAGTCTTTCTTTTAAAAAGAAAATCAATCAAAAATAATATTTCCTCGCTTCTTTTAAAGTAGTTCTTTTAAACGAAAATTCAAAAAAAAGGGGTTAGTTCATCTGCTTATTATTATTTGCCTACTTATTCTTATTTGACCGAACTACGCGGGTTTGATTCTCACCGGATGTGAGATACGTAGGCAACCCTCATCGGGTCCAACCCCACCTTCTCAAAAAAGAAGGAATGTTTTATGTTTTTCGTTAATTTGTTTGTTTGTTATGAATGAAAAATAATAGTCTATTTGATTGTTGTGAAAAAAGAATAATAATAATAATAATAAAAAAAAATACAAATGGAAAAGGGTCTTCTCAAAAATAGCTTATTTGCCCGAACTACGCGGGTTTGATTCTCACCGGATGTGAGATACGTAGGCAACCCTCATCGGGTCCAACCCCACCTTTTGCTGAAATAGCCAAAAATCAAAATTTTAATCTTGTCATAAATAAGTCGGGTGATGTCCAACCCACCTTTTGCTAAAATAGCCAAAAACAAAAAAAATAATAATAAAAGAATAATATGTCAAATTTTAATTTTGTCATAAAGAAGTCGGGTGACGTTGTTTTATCAAGACATAGCCGAATGTTCCCGAGAGGGACGCCGGAAGGCTGACTTTGCATAAACAGCCACCTTTGGGTCATTTTTTTAAGATTTGGTCCAGTTGACCCACACAGCCTTAAAAATCTTCGTCCCCGAGGCGTTGAAAGGCCGTGTTTTCAATATTGACTTTTCTAATTCGAAAAACGATAAAAAGAGTCATAAATAAGTCGGGTGATGCTGTTTTGTCAGAAATAGCCGAATGTTCCCGAAAGGGACGCCGGAAGGCTGACTTGGCATAAACAGCCACCTCTGGGTCATTTTGAGATATGGACCCACACAGCCTTAAGAAAGCTTCGTCCCTGAGACGCTGAAGGGCCGTGTTTGCAACACTAAGTTTTCATTATAAGGTGAATACCGTTTGAATTTTGTCATAATAAGCCGAGCCAGCTTCGGCCGCGTCTTAAACCGTTCTTGCCGAAATAGCCTTAGAGTATCTTTCAGTTGTCGAAAGGTTATTTTCGTAAAAGAATGGACAAGTTTGTAAAGTGTCAAAATAATCCTCCCCGGCCTCAAAATTTCATGTGAAATTTGGAAGGGGCCACATTTGCAAAAAATAACCATTTGGTTGCATTTGTCGAACAGAGAAAGGGAGCTGGAATTTTGTTTTTGAGTCTACCAATCTTTTGATTAGAACATGCGGTTTGTTTGATTTTCAAGTTTGCGGGTCATCTTTAAATCCTTGAAACCCAGTTTGTTCTAATATGAAAATTGAAAAAATGTTTACTGTTGTTTATCTTTTATTGGCACGAACTACGCAAGGTCTGATTCATGCGGGGTCATGATACGTAGGCAATCTCCATAAGATTCGACCACAACAAAAAGAAAAGCAAAAAAAAAAAAGAAAAAAAAAGAATGAAAAAAGGGAAAAGAAAAAAAAATGAGAAAAAAAAACCTGAAGAAAAATGAAAAAGAAAAAAAAAATCGAAGAAAAGAAAGAAAAACATCGAAAAAGAAAAAGAAAAAGAAAAAAGATGTTGTCAATAATGAGGACCGGCTGAGTCCATTCTAACCTGTTTGTTTTGCAAATAAAGTTAAGGTGGTTGGTTTGTGGTAAGCCAGACAATGACACCCAGAATCCTTTACTTGCACCTCCTGATGCACACTCTGCGGGGATCAGGCCTGATGACGGAAGCATTCGAGTCCTATTGGGAACTTGTTGACTAAGGGTAATGATATGGAAGTTAGCAATGGTCATTGCAATACTAAGGCAAAGCTCAGTGGCTACGATGCCAAGTTTGATAAAATGGGAGGACGCTCCGTTCCTTGGTTAACAAGAAAGAAGCAGTTTGTGGCTTATTTTGTTGTCATTCCTGTTTGTTCGGATTATTAGGATTGTAATTCAGATTTTGTTTTGTGTCAATATCTTTCCGCTTATCTTTCCGTTTTGTCATAGCGGTTTGTTTAAGTTTTGTCCAGGTTGTTTAAGATTTTATTTCGTTTGTTTGTTATTCAAACCATTTCACCGGTAGTCTAGCACAAAATCCAATCTTTTATTATTTCTATTCACCTTTTTGTTTAGTCTTTTTATCATTTTTGTTCAGCGCCGATTCTAGTGACATGACATGCACACACAGTTTGGGCCTAATCTTTAAAGTTAATCATAAAACCCTGGAAAGACGATCAGACTATTTAAAGAAAATAAGGACGGTTTGAGATTATTCAGAGCTCGAGTCATGTAGAACTGGGGCAAGTTAAACAAAAAAGAAAACCGTTTAAAAGCAAGATTCGCCAAATTGGCATGAGGTTCGTTCACAATAATGAGAAAGAGAGTGTCACCCAACGGTGCTTTAGAAGTGACAAATGAACAAACAGACGTTTAACATAATTGTCAAGTCCAGCACCATCAGAAGGGACTACAAGTTTAAATTGTGTTGTTTGCGCTTGGCATGTTTTGAAGACTGGAATGACGAAGGCATTTTGTTCTGCTACCCAAACACTTTTATCCTTCGTTACCCCTTTGAGCCTTATTTATTTTTCTTTCATACCCCTCGTTCAGAATCAGTAGCAACGAAGAAAAAATAGAGAAAGAAAGAAAGCAACAACGAAAAAAAAAGAAAAAAAAAAGAAAAGAAAAGAAAATTGATAACAAAGAAAAAGACAAAGGAAAGTCAAAAAATGAAAAAAGAGGAATTGGGAACTACGTTTGACCTGATTCCTCAAAGAGGATACGTAGGCGCTTCACGGCTCGGTCATAGTTTTGAAAAACGAAAAAATCATCAATTAAAATATCCCCAAGCAAGAAACTGGGGCAAAAGTTGCGTTTGTTGTAAATAAATCTAATTCCGAAGGTTGTAATTAATAACCCAAAATTAATGCATTTTTTTTGAGCCTTTTATACCCTTTCTTTCTAGCCCTATCCAAAACCCACATTACGGTCCAAAGAAAGACCTTCCTATCAGTCTTCAAAAGATGCCAAGTCAGACAAATGAGAGTCTTACCGGCGAACATAACATTCTGTTCCACAGCAGAAAAGACTCTAATCTCCAACAGAAAGAGTCATACCGGTGACACTCCAAACTCCCCAGCTGGAAAGTGATACAAATGAGAGAGTCTTATCGGTGAAAACCTTCACAGGCACCATAAGGCGATGAAAGCTGAGAGAAAAGCCAAAAATGAGAGAGACTTGCTAGTGAAAACCCCTCGGGCACTGCAAGTCGAATAAGATCAAGAATCAGATGGGGAATCACCAATTGAAGATCTTGAAAGATGATTGACGGTAAAGGATAGGCCACATACGCATGTCATGGCCATTAGAGTCGGTATCTGCATTTGATAGGGTTTTTATTTATAGTTTCTTTTGTTAAAGAGTCATGTTTTTTCCTTTGTCTTTTTATCCTGTTCCCTTTCATCTTTTTCCTTTCATAGAAAAATCCCCAATAGAGTCTGTCTGGTCAGAACAAGTATGAAATGACTTCAAAATACGCCATCAGCTTTCCAAGATGAGATCTGACTAGTATATCCGAACGGTATAGTCAGCAAGGAACAAGCGCGAGGTCAGTGTCAAAAAAGATATCCCCAGCAAAGGGAATTGACAAAAGGATTGACGAGCATCAAGAGGGATATCCTTGCCAAAACAAAAGTTATAAACCTCAAGGCCAAGGCCCATGAACAGAGCAGGGAGAGCAGTGTGCATGATTTGGGGAAATTCATGCTAGACTAAAAGGTCGGGGAAATGCCAGTTTCCGAGCTATGCCACGAAAGAAGAGGGATATCCCCAGCAGGAAGGGATTATCCCCAGCACATAATATCATCCCCAACAAGTTGTGGAGCACAGAGCAAGGAAGAGAGAAAGGGAAAGCCATCCCAGTAGGAGTATCACAACCAACCACCATGTTTTAAACTAACAATTTTGTTTGATTTGAAACAGGTAAAAGAAATGGCATTGATGCAGAAATTCATGCCACAAGGGATATGATCAAACTGGGGCAGAAAATTTTCCTTCCATTTAGAAAATTTTCTGGAAGTCAGGTACCCCCAGCTGATAACATTTTACCCCCAACAGGTAAGTAAATCAAGGGAGGTAGTCGTTGAAGGAAGAAGCTATGCAAAAACAAAACAAAAACAAAAAAGGAATAAAAAAAAAAGAATAATAATAAAAATGGGGAAGGTAGAAAAGGAAAATTCATCCCAATCCCCAGCAAGTATTCAAGGTAAGACATTTTCAAGTCTTAAAGATATTTTGGGTTCATCCGCCCTCGAATAGGATATTTTGGGTTCATCCGCCCTCGAATAGGATATTTTGGGTTCATCCGCCCTCGAATAGGATATTTTGGGTTCATCCGCCCTCGAATAGGATATTTTGGGTTCATCCGCCCTCGAATAGGATATTTTGGGTTCATCCGCCCTCGAATAGGATATTTTGAGAAAAAGAAAAGGAAAAGAAAATGAAAAGAAAGAAAAGAAAAATCAAGGAATATAAAACCGTGGGAACTACGTTTGACCTGATTCCTCAAAGAGGATACGTAGGCGCCTCACGGCTCGGTCATAGTATGCATCATAGCAAATATAGGATGCATAATGTACATAGTGTGCATAATAGGCACAATGTGCGTAACGCACATAGCTCAACATAAGCATAAAAAATAAATTCCCCAAGCAAGAAAACTGGGGCAGAGGTTATGTTTTAAGTTCCAACAAAGGTTTGATTCCAAAAGTTGTAGCACATCACCCTTCAAATTGTTTTCATTTTTGTAGCCTTTCTTCAATCCCACACCAAAACCAACATCAACATCCAAAAGACCTCCCGATCAATGTTCGAGAGATGCCAAATCCGGCGAATAAGGCCGAGAATAATACACTGATCCCCAGCAAAGAAGAGGATCGTAAGACTGGGAATGGGTTGATAGTCAAAAGAATCCCCGGAAGAGAGGGTCGTATCTACAACACCCCGGATCCTCGAAAGAAATAAAATGAGAGAGTCTTATCGGTGAAAACCTTCACAGGCACCGAGAGGCGATGTAAGATGAGGGATATGAAATGAGAGAGTCTTATTGGTGAAAACCTTCACAGGCACCATAAGGCGCCGGGAGATGAGAGAAAAGAGAGAGTCTCATTAGTGAAAACCCCTCGAAGGGCACTATGAGGCGACAAGATAGAGCAGCAAAAGCTACCACATTCGCAACAAGATGAACATCCATTTATCATCCCCAGCAAGTCAGACCATCGGACAAATCGATTGATACAAATAGACTGGGTCGGGAATCTATGGTGCACGCCATGATCACGGGGACCAGTCATGTCCTCCAGATAAGTTCTTTTGATTGTCTCCTCCCACAAAGATATTCGTTCAGAAAGATTTTCTCCTTTTTTCTAGCTTTTATTTCTTTTCCTAAAATATGTCTTGAAAGGATTTTTCAAGGCTTACTACCAGAAACCGAAGGGGAATTCATCCAATGCAGGATAATACAAACAGTCTTAAAGGCCGGTCCTAGGCAATGCAGTGATTGTGCCCGGAAATTTTGGAAGAAGTAAGCCCCAAAGGGAGTGGTTTCGGGAGTTAGAAGCGGACTCCCACATCATGTGTTTAAAGAGAAAGCAGAAAAGGGGATAAATTGAAAACCGATCCCCAGCAGGCTAGGGACCCCCAACAGGCAACTTTGCCCGCCAACCAATTATAGGGACAAAGAGCAAGAAAAGGGGAAGAGAGAAAAATGGCTCGCCAGAAAGGCACCCTCTACCACCACGATTAAAACTGACTAAATCCTTTTGTCTGTTGCAGGAGAGCAAAGAATTAATGATGGCAGCAAGATGCAACGCCATGGAAGTCACCAAAAACCGGGGCAGAAAATTTTCTGCCGATTGTCGAAAATTTTCTCGAAAAAACGGGGAAGCAATTTTAATATTTTAAGTTCTAGGTCGCCCACCAGTATAATGCGGGAATACATTTAAGTTCTAGGTCGCCCACCAGTATAATGCGGGAATACATTTAAGTTCTAGGTCGCCCACCAGTATAATGCGGGAATATATTTTAAGTTCTAGGTCGCCCACCAGTATAATGCGGGAATACATTTTAAGTTCTAGGTCGCCCACCAGTATAATGCGGGAATACATTTAAGTTCTAGGTCGCCCACCAGTATAATGCGGGAATACATTTTAAGTTCTAGGTCGCCCACCAGTATAATGCGGGAATACATTTTAAGTTCTAGGTCGCCCACCAGTATAATGCGGGAATACTTTTAAGTTCTAGGTCGCCCACCAGTATAATGCGGGAATACATTTAAGTTCTAGGTCGCCCACCAGTATAATGCGGGAATACATTTAAGTTCTAGGTCGCCCACCAGTATAATGCGGGAATACTTTTATGTTCTAGGTCGCCCACCAGTATAATGCGGGAATACATTTAAGTTCTAGGTCGCCCACCAGTATAATGCGGGAATACTTCTAAGTTCTAGGTCGCCCACCAGTATAATGCGGGAATACTTTTAAGTTCTAGGTCGCCCACCAGTATAATGCGGGAATACTTTTAAGTTCTAGGTCGCCCACCAGTATAATGCGGGAATACTTTTAAGTTCTAGGTCGCCCACCAGTATAATGCGGGAATACTTTTAAGTTCTAGGTCGCCCACCAGTATAATGCGGGAATACATTTAAGTTCTAGGTCGCCCACCAGTATAATGCGGGAATACATTTAAGTTCTAGGTCGCCCACCAGTATAATGCGGGAATACTTTTAAGTTCTAGGTCGCCCACCAGTATAATGCGGGAATACTTTTAAGTTCTAGGTCGCCCACCAGTATAATGCGGGAATACTTTTAAGTTCTAGGTCGCCCACCAGTATAATGCGGGAATATTTTTAAGTTCTAGGTCGCCCACCAGTATAATGCGGGAATACATTTAAGTTCTAGGTCGCCCACCAGTAAAATGCGGGAATACTTTTAAGTTCTAGGTCGCCCACCAGTATAATGCGGGAATACTTTTAAGTTCTAGGTCGCCCACCAGTATAATGCGGGAATACATTTAAGTTCTAGGTTGCCCACCAGTATAATGCGGGAATACATTTAAGTTCTAGGTCGCCCACCAGTATAATGCGGGAATACTTTTAAGTTCTAGGTCGCCCACCAGTATAATGCGGGAATACTTTTAAGTTCTAGGTCGCCCACCAGTATAATGCGGGAATACATTTTAAGTTCTAGGTCGCCCACCAGTATAATGCGGGAATACATTTTAAGTTCTAGGTCGCCCACCAGTATAATGCGGGAATACATTTTAAGTTCTAGGTCGCCCACCAGTATAATGCGGGAATACTTTTAAGTTCTAGGTCGCCCACCAGTATAATGCGGGAATACATTTTAAGTTCTAGGTCGCCCACCAGTATAATGCGGGAATACTTTTAAGTTCTAGGTCGCCCACCAGTATAATGCGGGAATACATTTTAAGTTCTAGGTCGCCCACCAGTATAATGCGGGAATACTTTTAAGTTCTAGGTCGCCCACCAGTATAATGCGGGAATACTTTTAAGATCTAGGTCGCCCACCAGTATAATGCGGGAATACTTTTAAGTTCTAGGTCGCCCACCAGTATAATGCGGGAATACTTTTAAGTTCTAGGTCGCCCACCAGTATAATGCGGGAATACATTTAAGTTCTAGGTCGCCCACCAGTATAATGCGGGAATACATTTAAGTTCTAGGTCGCCCACCAGTATAATGCGGGAATACTTTTAAGTTCTAGGTCGCCCACCAGTATAATGCGGGAATACTTTTAAGTTCTAGGTCGCCCACCAGTATAATGCGGGAATACTTTTAAGTTCTAGGTCGCCCACCAGTATAATGCGGGAATACATTTAAGTTCTAGGTCGCCCACCAGTATAATGCGGGAATACATTTAAGTTCTAGGTCGCCCACCAGTATAATGCGGGAATACATTTAAGTTCTAGGTCGCCCACCAGTATAATGCGGGAATACTTTTAAGTTCTAGGTCGCCCACCAGTATAATGCGGGAATACATTTAAGTTCTAGGTCGCCCACCAGTATAATGCGGGAATACATTTAAGTTCTAGGTCGCCCACCAGTATAATGCGGGAATACATTTAAGTTCTAGGTCGCCCACTAGTATAATGCGGGAATACATTTAAGTTCTAGGTCGCCCACCAGTATAATGCGGGAATACATTTAAGTTCTAGGTCACCCACCAGTATAATGCGGGAATACTTTTAAGATCTAGGTCGCCCACCAGTATAATGCGGGAATACTTTTAAGTTCTAGGTCGCCCACCAGTATAATGCGGGAATACATTTAAGTTCTAGGTCGCCCACCAGTATAATGCGGGAATACTTTTAAGATCTAGGTCGCCCACCAGTATAATGCGGGAATACTTCTAATTTCTAGGTCGCCCACCAGTATAATGCGGGAATACTTTTAAGTTCTAGGTCTCCCACCAGTATAATGCGGGAATACATTTAAGTTCTAGGTCGCCCACCAATATAATGCGGGAATACATTTAAGTTCTAGGTCGCCCACCAATATAATGCGGGAATACTTTTAAGATCTAGGTCGCCCACCAGTATAATGCGGGAATACTTCTAAGTTCTAGGTCGCCCACCAGTATAATGCGGGAATACTTTTAAGTTCTAGGTCGCCCACCAGTATAATGCGGGAATACATTTAAGTTCTAGGTCGCCCACCAGTATAATGCGGGAATACATTTAAGTTCTAGGTCGTCCACCAGTATAATGCGGGAATACTTTTAAGTTCTAGGTCGCCCACCAGTATAATGCGGGAATACATTTAAGTTCTAGGTCGCCCACCAGTATAATGCGGGAATACATTTAAGTTCTAGGTCGCCCACCAGTATAATACGGGAATACATTTAAGTTCTAGGTCGCCCACCAGTATAATGCGGGAATACTTTTAAGTTCTAGGTCGCCCACCAGTATAATGCGGGAATACATTTAAGTTCTAGGTCGCCCACCAGTATAATGCGGGAATACATTTAAGTTCTAGGTCGCCCACCAGTATAATGCGGGAATACATTTAAGTTCTAGGTCGCCCACCAGTATAATATGGGAATACATTTAAGTTCTAGGTCGCCCACCAGTATAATGCGGGAATACATTTAAGTTCTAGGTCGCCCACCAGTATAATGCGGGAATACTTTTAAGATCTAGGTCGCCCACCAGTATAATGCGGGAATACTTTTAAGTTCTAGGTCGCCCACCAGTATAATACGGGAATACATTTAAGTTCTAGGTCGCCCACCAGTATAATGCGGGAATACTTTTAAGATCTAGGTCGCCCACCAGTATAATGCGGGAATACTTCTAAGTTCTAGGTCGCCCACCAGTATAATGCGGGAATACTTTTAAGTTCTAGGTCGCCCACCAGTATAATGCGGGAATACATTTAAGTTCTAGGTCGCCCACCAGTATAATGCGGGAATACATTTAAGTTCTAGGTCGCCCACCAGTATAATGCGGGAATACTTTTAAGATCTAGGTCGCCCACCAGTATAATGCGGGAATACTTCTAAGTTCTAGGTCGCCCACCAGTATAATGCGGGAATACTTTTAAGTTCTAGGTCGCCCACCAGTATAATGCGGGAATACATTTAAGTTCTAGGTCGCCCACCAGTAAAATGCGGGAATACTTTTAAGTTCTAGGTCGCCCACCAGTATAATGCGGGAATACTTTTAAGTTCTAGGTCGCCCACCAGTATAATGCGGGAATACATTTAAGTTCTAGGTCGCCCACCAGTATAATGCGGGAATACATTTAAGTTCTAGGTCGCCCACCAGTATAATGCGGGAATACATTTAAGTTCTAGGTCGCCCACCAGTATAATGCGGGAATACATTTAAGTTCTAGGTCGCCCACCAGTATAATGCGGGAATACATTTAAGTTCTAGGTCGCCCACCAGTATAATGCGGGAATACTTTTAAGTTCTAGGTCGCCCACCAGTATAATGCGGGAATACTTTTAAGTTCTAGGTCGCCCACCAGTATAATGCGGGAATACATTTAAGTTCTAGGTCGCCCACCAGTATAATGCGGGAATACTTTTAAGTTCTAGGTCGCCCACCAGTATAATGCGGGAATACTTTTAAGTTCTAGGTCGCCCACCAGTATAATGCGGGAATACTTTTAAGTTCTAGGTCGCCCACCAGTATAATGCGGGAATACATTTAAGTTCTAGGTCGCCCACCAGTATAATGCGGGAATACATTTAAGTTCTAGGTCGCCCACCAGTATAATGCGGGAATACTTTTAAGATCTAGGTCGCCCACCAGTATAATGCGGGAATACTTCTAAGTTCTAGGTCGCCCACCAGTATAATGCGGGAATACTTTTAAGTTCTAGGTCGCCCACCAGTATAATGCGGGAATACTTTTAAGTTCTAGGTCGCCCACCAGTATAATGCGGGAATACTTTTAAGTTCTAGGTCGCCCACCAGTATAATGCGGGAATATTTTTAAGTTCTAGGTCGCCCACCAGTATAATGCGGGAATACATTTAAGTTCTAGGTCGCCCACCAGTAAAATGCGGGAATACTTTTAAGTTCTAGGTCGCCCACCAGTATAATGCGGGAATACTTTTAAGTTCTAGGTCGCCCACCAGTATAATGCGGGAATACATTTAAGTTCTAGGTCGCCCACCAGTATAATGCGGGAATACATTTAAGTTCTAGGTCGCCCACCAGTATAATGCGGGAATACTTTTAAGTTCTAGGTCGCCCACCAGTATAATGCGGGAATACTTTTAAGTTCTAGGTCGCCCACCAGTATAATGCGGGAATACATTTTAAGTTCTAGGTCGCCCACCAGTATAATGCGGGAATACATTTTAAGTTCTAGGTCGCCCACCAGTATAATGCGGGAATACATTTTAAGTTCTAGGTCGCCCACCAGTATAATGCGGGAATACTTTTAAGTTCTAGGTCGCCCACCAGTATAATGCGGGAATACATTTTAAGTTCTAGGTCGCCCACCAGTATAATGCGGGAATACTTTTAAGTTCTAGGTCGCCCACCAGTATAATGCGGGAATACATTTTAAGTTCTAGGTCGCCCACCAGTATAATGCGAGAATACTTTTAAGTTCTAGGTCGCCCACCAGTATAATGCGGGAATACTTTTAAGTTCTAGGTCGCCCACCAGTATAATGCGGGAATACTTTTAAGTTCTAGGTCGTCCACCAGTATAATGCGGGAATACTTTTAAGTTCTAGGTCGCCCACCAGTATAATGCGGGAATACATTTAAGTTCTAGGTCGCCCACCAGTATAATGCGGGAATACATTTAAGTTCTAGGTCGCCCACCAGTATAATGCGGGAATACTTTTAAGTTCTAGGTCGCCCTCCAGTATAATGCGGGAATACTTCTAAGTTCTAGGTCGCCCACCAGTATAATGCGGGAATACTTTTAAGTTCTAGGTCGCCCACCAGTATAATGCGGGAATACATTTAAGTTCTAGGTCGCCCACCAGTATAATGCAGGAATACATTTAAGTTCTAGGTCGCCCACCAGTATAAATGCGGGAATACATTTAAGTTCTAGGTCGCCCACCAGTATAATGCGGGAATACTTTTAAGTTCTAGGTCGCCCACCAGTATAATGCGGGAATACATTTAAGTTCTAGGTCGCCCACCAGTATAATGCGGGAATACATTTAAGTTCTAGGTCGCCCACCAGTATAATGCGGGAATACATTTAAGTTCTAGGTCGCCCACCAGTATAATGCGGGAATACATTTAAGTTCTAGGTCGCCCACCAGTATAATGCGGGAATACATTTAAGTTCTAGGTCGCCCACCAGTATAATGCGGGAATACTTTTAAGTTCTAGGTCGCCCACCAGTATAATGCGGGAATACTTTTAAGTTCTAGGTCGCCCACCAGTATAATGCGGGAATACATTTAAGTTCTAGGTCGCCCACCAGTATAATGCGGGAATACTTTTAAGATCTAGGTCGCCCACCAGTATAATGCGGGAATACTTCTAAGTTCTAGGTCGCCCACCAGTATAATGCGGGAATACTTTTAAGTTCTAGGTCGCCCACCAGTATAATGCGGGAATACATTTAAGTTCTAGGTCGCCCACCAATATAATGCGGGAATACATTTAAGTTCTAGGTCGCCCACCAATATAATGCGGGAATACTTTTAAGATCTAGGTCGCCCACCAGTATAATGCGGGAATACTTTTAAGTTCTAGGTCGCCCACCAGTATAATGCGGGAATACTTTTAAGTTCTAGGTCGCCCACCAGTATAATGCGGGAATACATTTAAGTTCTAGGTCGCCCACCAGTATAATGCGGGAATACATTTAAGTTCTAGGTCGCCCACCAGTATAATGCGGGAATACATTTAAGTTCTAGGTCGCCCATCAGTATAATGCGGGAATACATTTAAGTTCTAGGTCGCCCACCAGTATAATGCGGGAATACTTTTAAGATCTAGGTCGCCCACCAGTATAATGCGGGAATACTTTTAAGTTCTAGGTCGCCCACCAGTATAATACGGGAATACATTTAAGTTCTAGGTCGCCCACCAGTATAATGCGGGAATACTTTTAAGTTCTAGGTCGCCCACCAGTATAATGCGGGAATACTTTTAAGTTCTAGGTCGCCCACCAGTATAATGCGGGAATACTTTTAAGTTCTAGGTCGCCCACCAGTATAATGCGGGAATACATTTAAGTTCTAGGTCGCCCACCAGTATAATGCGGGAATACATTTAAGTTCTAGGTCGCCCACCAGTATAATGCGGGAATACTTTTAAGATCTAGGTCGCCCACCAGTATAATGCGGGAATACTTCTAAGTTCTAGGTCGCCCACCAGTATAATGCGGGAATACTTTTAAGTTCTAGGTCGCCCACCAGTATAATGCGGGAATACATTTAAGTTCTAGGTCGCCCACCAGTATAATGCGGGAATACATTTAAGTTCTAGGTCGCCCACCAGTATAATGCGGGAATACATTTAAGTTCTAGGTCGCCCACCAGTATAATGCGGGAATACTTTTAAGTTCTAGGTCGCCCACCAGTATAATGCGGGAATACATTTAAGTTCTAGGCCGCCCACCAGTATAATGCGGGAATACATTTAAGTTCTAGGTCGCCCACCAGTATAATGCAGGAATACATTTAAGTTCTAGGTCGCCCACCAGTATAATGCGGGAATACATTTAAGTTCTAGGTCGCCCACCAGTATAATGCGGGAATACATTTAAGTTCTAGGTCGCCCACCAGTACATTTAAGTTCTAGGTCGCCCACCAGTATAATGCGGGAATACTTTTAAGTTCTAGGTCGCCCACCAGTATAATGCGGGAATACTTTTAAGTTCTAGGTCGCCCACCAGTATAATGCGGGAATACTTTTAAGTTCTAGGTCGCCCACCAGTATAATGCGGGAATACTTTTAAGTTCTAGGTCGCCCACCAGTATAATGCGGGAATACATTTAAGTTCTAGGTCGCCCACCAGTATAATGCGGGAATACTTTTAAGTTCTAGGTCGCCCACCAGTATAATGCGGGAATACTTTTAAGTTCTAGGTCGCCCACCAGTATAATGCGGGAATATATTTAAGTTCTAGGTCGCCCACCAGTATAATGCGGGAATACATTTAAGTTCTAGGTCGCCCACCAGTATAATGCGGGAATACTTTTAAGTTCTAGGTCGCCCACCAGTATAATGCGGGAATACTTTTAAGTTCTAGGTCGCCCACCAGTATAATGCGGGAATACATTTTAAGTTCTAGGTCGCCCACCAGTATAATGCGGGAATACATTTAAGTTCTAGGTCGCCCACCAGTATAATGCGGGAATACATTTTAAGTTCTAGGTCGCCCACCAGTATAATGCGGGAATACTTTTAAGTTCTAGGTCGCCCACCAGTATAATGCGGGAATACATTTTAAGTTCTAGGTCGCCCACCAGTATAATGCGGGAATACATTTAAGTTCTAGGTCGCCCACCAGTATAATGCGGGAATACATTTAAGTTCTAGGTCGCCCACCAATATAATGCGGGAATACTTTTAAGATCTAGGTCGCCCACCAGTATAATGCGGGAATACTTCTAAGTTCTAGGTCGCCCACCAGTATAATGCGGGAATACTTTTAAGTTCTAGGTCGCCCACCAGTATAATGCGGGAATACTTTTAAGTTCTAGGTCGCCCACCAGTATAATGCGGGAATACTTTTAAGTTCTAGGTCGCCCACCAGTATAATGCGGGAATACTTTTAAGTTCTAGGTCGCCCACCAGTATAATGCGGGAATACTTTTAAGTTCTAGGTCGCCCACCAGTATAATGCGGGAATACATTTTAAGTTCTAGGTCGCCCACCAGTATAATGCGGGAATACATTTTAAGTTCTACGTCGCCCACCAGTAAAATGCGGGAATACATTTTAAGTTCTAGGTTGCCCACCAGTATAATGCGGGAATACATTTTAAGTTCTAGGTCGCCCACCAGTAAAATGCGGGAATACATTTTAAGTTCTAGATCGACCACCAGTATAATGCGGGAATACTTTTAAGTTCTAGGTCGCCCACCAGTATAATGCGGGAATACATTTTAAGTTCTAGGTCGCCCACCAGTATAATGCGGGAATACTTTTAAGTTCTAGGTCGCCCACCAGTATAATGCGGGAATACATTTTAAGTTCTAGGTCGCCCACCAGTATAATGCGGGAATACTTTTAAGTTCTAGGTCGCCCACCAGTATAATGCGGGAATACATTTTAAGTTCTAGGTCGCCCACCAGTATAATGCGGGAATACTTTTAAGTTCTAGGTCGCCCACCAGTATAATGCGGGAATACATTTTAAGTTCTAGGTCGCCCACCAGTATAATGCGGGAATACTTTTAAGTTCTAGGTCGCCCACCAGTATAATGCGGGAATACATTTAAGTTCTAGGTCGCCCACCAGTATAATGCGGGAATACTTTTAAGTTCTAGGTCGCCCACCAGTATAATGCGGGAATACATTTTAAGTTCTAGGTCGCCCACCAGTATAATGCGGGAATACATTTTAAGTTCTAGGTCGCCCACCAGTATAATGCGGGAATACTTTTAAGTTCTAGGTCGCCCACCAGTATAATGCGGGAATACTTTTTAAGTTCTAGGTCGCCCACCAGTATAATGCGGGAATACATTTTAAGTTCTAGGTCGCCCACCAGTATAATGCGGGAATACTTTTAAGTTCTAGGTCGCCCACCAGTATAATGCGGGAATACTTTTAAGATCTAGGTCGCCCACCAGTATAATGCGGGAATACTTTTTAAGTTCTAGGTCGCCCACCAGTATAATGCGGGAATACTTTTAAGTTCTAGGTCGCCCACCAGTATAATGCGGGAATACATTTTAAGTTCTAGGTCGCCCACCAGTATAATGCGGGAATACTTTTAAGTTCTAGGTCGCCCACCAGTATAATGCGGGAATACATTTAAGTTCTAGGTCGCCCACCAGTATAATGCAGGAATACATTTAAGTTCTAGGTCGCCCACCAGTATAATGCGGGAATAATTTTAAGTTCTAGGTCGCCCACCAGTATAATGCGGGAATACTTTTAAGTTCTAGGTCGCCCACCAGTATAATGCGGGAATACTTTTAAGATCTAGGTCGCCCACCAGTATAATGCGAAAATACTTTTAAGTTCTAGGTCGCCCACCAGTATAATACGGGAATACATTTAAGTTCTAGGTCGCCCACCAGTATAATGCGGGAATACTTTTAAGATCTAGGTCGCCCACCAGTATAATGCGGGAATACTTCTAAGTTCTAGGTCGCCCACCAGTATAATACGGGAATACTTTTAAGTTCTAGGTCGCCCACCAGTATAATGCGGGAATACATTTAAGTTCTAGGTCGCCCACCAGTATAATGCGGGAATACATTTAAGTTCTAGGTCGCCCACCAGTATAATGCGGGAATACTTTTAAGTTCTAGGTCGCCCACCAGTATAATGCGGGAATACTTTTAAGTTCTAGGTCGCCCACCAGTATAATGCGGGAATACTTTTAAGTTCTAGGTCGCCCACCAGTATAATGCGGGAATACATTTAAGTTCTAGGTCGCCCACCAGTATAATGCGGGAATACATTTAAGTTCTAGGTCGCCCACCAGTATAATGCGGGAATACATTTAAGTTCTAGGTCGCCCACCAGTATAATGCGGGAATACTTTTAAGTTCTAGGTCGCCCACCAGTATAATGCGGGAATACATTTAAGTTCTAGGTCGCCCACCAGTATAATGCGGGAATACATTTAAGTTCTAGGTCGCCCACCAGTATAATGCGGGAATACATTTAAGTTCTAGGTCGCCCACCAGTATAATGCGGGAATACATTTAAGTTCTAGGTCGCCCACCAGTATAATGCGGGAATACATTTAAGTTCTAGGTCGCCCACCAGTACATTTAAGTTCTAGGTCGCCCACCAGTATAATGCGGGAATACTTTTAAGTTCTAGGTCGCCCACCAGTATAATGCGGGAATACTTTTAAGTTCTAGGTCGCCCACCAGTATAATGCGGGAATACTTTTAAGTTCTAGGTCGCCCACCAGTATAATGCGGGAATACTTTTAAGTTCTAGGTCGCCCACCAGTATAATGCGGGAATACTTTTAAGTTCTAGGTCGCCCACCAGTATAATGCGGGAATACATTTAAGTTATAGGTCGCCCACCAGTAAAATGCGGGAATACTTTTAAGTTCTAGGTCGCCCACCAGTATAATGCGGGAATACTTTTAAGTTCTAGGTCGCCCACCAGTATAATGCGGGAATACATTTAAGTTCTAGGTCGCCCACCAGTATAATGCGGGAATACATTTAAGTTCTAGGTCGCCCACCAGTATAATGCGGGAATACTTTTAAGTTCTAGGTCGCCCACCAGTATAATGCGGGAATACTTTTAAGTTCTAGGTCGCCCACCAGTATAATGCGGGAATACATTTTAAGTTCTAGGTCGCCCACCAGTATAATGCGGGAATACATTTTAAGTTCTAGGTCGCCCACCAGTATAATGCGGGAATACATTTTAAGTTCTAGGTCGCCCACCAGTATAATGCGGGAATACATTTTAAGTTCTAGGTCGCCCACCAGTATAATGCGGGAATACTTTTTAAGTTCTAGGTCGCCCACCAGTATAATGCGGGAATACATTTTAAGTTCTAGGTCGCCCACCAGTATAATGCGGGAATACTTTTAAGTTCTAGGTCGCCCACCAGTATAATGCGGGAATACTTTTAAGATCTAGGTCGCCCACCAGTATAATGCGGGAATACTTTTAAGTTCTAGGTCGCCCACCAGTATAATGCGGGAATACTTTTTAAGTTCTAGGTCGCCCACCAGTATAATGCGGGAATACTTTTAAGTTCTAGGTCGCCCACCAGTATAATGCGGGAATACTTTTAAGTTCTAGGTCGCCCACCAGTATAATGCGGGAATACTTTTAAGTTCTAGGTCGCCCACCAGTAAAATGCGGGAATACATTTTAAGTTCTAGGTCGCCCACCAGTATAATGCGGGAATACATTTTATGTTCTAGGTCGCTCACCAGTATAATGCGGGAATACTTTTAAGTTCTAGGTCGCCCACCAGTATAATGCATGAATACATTTTAAGTTCTAGGTCGCCCACCAGTATAATGCGGGAATACTTTTAAGTTCTAGGTCGCCCACCAGTATAATGCGGGAATACATTTTAAGTTCTAGGTCGCCCACCAGTATAATGCGGGAATACATTTAAGTTCTAGGTCGCCCACCAGTATAATGCGGGAATACATTTTAAGTTCTAGGTCGCCCACCAGTATAATGCGGGAATACTTTTAAGTTCTAGGTCGCCCACCAGTATAATGCGGGAATACATTTTAAGTTCTAGGTCGCCCACCAGTATAATGCGGGAATACTTTTAAGTTCTAGGTCGCCCACCAGTATAATGCGGGAATACATTTTAAGTTCTAGGTCGCCCACCAGTATAATGCGGGAATACTTTTAAGTTCTAGGTCGCCCACCAGTATAATGCGGGAATACATTTTAAGTTCTAGGTCGCCCACCAGTATAATGCGGGAATACTTTTAAGTTCTAGGTCGCCCACCAGTATAATGCGGGAATACATTTAAGTTCTAGGTCGCCCACCAGTATAATGCTGGAATACATTTAAGTTCTAGGTCGCCCACCAGTATAATGCGGGAATAACTTTTAAGTTCTAGGTCGCCCACCAGTATAATGCGGGAATACTTTTAAGTTCTAGGTCGCCCATCAGTATAATGCGGGAATACTTTTAAGTTCTAGGTCGCCCACCAGTATAATGCGGGAATACATTTAAGTTCTAGGTCGCCCACCAGTAAAATGCGGGAATACTTTTAAGTTCTAGGTCGCCCACCAGTATAATGCGGGAATACTTTTAAGTTCTAGGTCGCCCACCAGTATAATGCGGGAATACTTTTAAGATCTAGGTCGCCCACCAGTATAATGCGAAAATACTTTTAAGTTCTAGGTCGCCCACCTGTATAATACGGGAATACATTTAAGTTCTAGGTCGCCCACCAGTATAATGCGGGAATACTTTTAAGATCTAGGTCGCCCACCAGTATAATGCGGGAATACTTCTAAGTTCTAGGTCGCCCACCAGTATAATACGGGAATACTTTTAAGTTCTAGGTCGCCCACCAGTATAATGCGGGAATACATTTAAGTTCTAGGTCGCCCACCAGTATAATGCGGGAATACATTTAAGTTCTAGGTCGCCCACCAGTATAATGCGGGAATACTTTTAAGTTCTAGGTCGCCCACCAGTATAATGCGGGAATACTTTTAAGTTCTAGGTCGCCCACCAGTATAATGCGGGAATACTTTTAAGTTCTAGGTCGCCCACCAGTATAATGCGGGAATACATTTAAGTTCTAGGTCGCCCACCAGTATAATGCGGGAATACATTTAAGTTCTAGGTCGCCCACCAGTATAATGCGGGAATACATTTAAGTTCTAGGTCGCCCACCAGTATAATGCGGGAATACTTTTAAGTTCTAGGTCGCCCACCAGTATAATGCGGGAATACATTTAAGTTCTAGGTCGCCCACCAGTATAATGCGGGAATACATTTAAGTTCTAGGTCGCCCACCAGTATAATGCGGGAATACATTTAAGTTCTAGGTCGCCCACCAGTATAATGCGGGAATACATTTAAGTTCTAGGTCGCCCACCAGTATAATGCGGGAATACATTTAAGTTCTAGGTCGCCCACCAGTACATTTAAGTTCTAGGTCGCCCACCAGTATAATGCGGGAATACTTTTAAGTTCTAGGTCGCCCACCAGTATAATGCGGGAATACTTTTAAGTTCTAGGTCGCCCACCAGTATAATGCGGGAATACTTTTAAGTTCTAGGTCGCCCACCAGTATAATGCGGGAATACTTTTAAGTTCTAGGTCGCCCACCAGTATAATGCGGGAATACTTTTAAGTTCTAGGTCGCCCACCAGTATAATGCGGGAATACATTTAAGTTATAGGTCGCCCACCAGTAAAATGCGGGAATACTTTTAAGTTCTAGGTCGCCCACCAGTATAATGCGGGAATACTTTTAAGTTCTAGGTCGCCCACCAGTATAATGCGGGAATACATTTAAGTTCTAGGTCGCCCACCAGTATAATGCGGGAATACATTTAAGTTCTAGGTCGCCCACCAGTATAATGCGGGAATACTTTTAAGTTCTAGGTCGCCCACCAGTATAATGCGGGAATACTTTTAAGTTCTAGGTCGCCCACCAGTATAATGCGGGAATACATTTTAAGTTCTAGGTCGCCCACCAGTATAATGCGGGAATACATTTTAAGTTCTAGGTCGCCCACCAGTATAATGCGGGAATACATTTTAAGTTCTAGGTCGCCCACCAGTATAATGCGGGAATACTTTTTAAGTTCTAGGTCGCCCACCAGTATAATGCGGGAATACTTTTTAAGTTCTAGGTCGCCCACCAGTATAATGCGGGAATACATTTTAAGTTCTAGGTCGCCCACCAGTATAATGCGGGAATACTTTTAAGTTCTAGGTCGCCCACCAGTATAATGCGGGAATACTTTTAAGATCTAGGTCGCCCACCAGTATAATGCGGGAATACTTTTAAGTTCTAGGTCGCCCACCAGTATAATGCGGGAATACTTTTTAAGTTCTAGGTCGCCCACCAGTATAATGCGGGAATACTTTTAAGTTCTAGGTCGCCCACCAGTATAATGCGGGAATACTTTTAAGTTCTAGGTCGCCCACCAGTATAATGCGGGAATACATTTAAGTTCTAGGTCGCCCACCAGTATAATGCTGGAATACATTTAAGTTCTAGGTCGCCCACCAGTATAATGCGGGAATAACTTTTAAGTTCTAGGTCGCCCACCAGTATAATGCGGGAATACTTTTAAGTTCTAGGTCGCCCATCAGTATAATGCGGGAATACTTTTAAGTTCTAGGTCGCCCACCAGTATAATGCGGGAATACATTTAAGTTCTAGGTCGCCCACCAGTAAAATGCGGGAATACTTTTAAGTTCTAGGTCGCCCACCAGTATAATGCGGGAATACTTTTAAGTTCTAGGTCGCCCACCAGTATAATGCGGGAATACTTTTAAGATCTAGGTCGCCCACCAGTATAATGCGAAAATACTTTTAAGTTCTAGGTCGCCCACCTGTATAATACGGGAATACATTTAAGTTCTAGGTCGCCCACCAGTATAATGCGGGAATACTTTTAAGATCTAGGTCGCCCACCAGTATAATGCGGGAATACTTCTAAGTTCTAGGTCGCCCACCAGTATAATACGGGAATACTTTTAAGTTCTAGGTCGCCCACCAGTATAATGCGGGAATACATTTAAGTTCTAGGTCGCCCACCAGTATAATGCGGGAATACATTTAAGTTCTAGGTCGCCCACCAGTATAATGCGGGAATACTTTTAAGTTCTAGGTCGCCCACCAGTATAATGCGGGAATACTTTTAAGTTCTAGGTCGCCCACCAGTATAATGCGGGAATACTTTTAAGTTCTAGGTCGCCCACCAGTATAATGCGGGAATACATTTAAGTTCTAGGTCGCCCACCAGTATAATGCGGGAATACATTTAAGTTCTAGGTCGCCCACCAGTATAATGCGGGAATACATTTAAGTTCTAGGTCGCCCACCAGTATAATGCGGGAATACTTTTAAGTTCTAGGTCGCCCACCAGTATAATGCGGGAATACATTTAAGTTCTAGGTCGCCCACCAGTATAATGCGGGAATACATTTAAGTTCTAGGTCGCCCACCAGTATAATGCGGGAATACATTTAAGTTCTAGGTCGCCCACCAGTATAATGCGGGAATACACTTAAGTTCTAGGTCGCCCACCAGTATAATGCGGGAATACATTTAAGTTCTAGGTCGCCCACCAGTACATTTAAGTTCTAGGTCGCCCACCAGTATAATGCGGGAATACTTTTAAGTTCTAGGTCGCCCACCAGTATAATGCGGGAATACTTTTAAGTTCTAGGTCGCCCACCAGTATAATGCGGGAATACTTTTAAGTTCTAGGTCGCCCACCAGTATAATGCGGGAATACTTTTAAGTTCTAGGTCGCCCACCAGTATAATGCGGGAATACTTTTAAGTTCTAGGTCGCCCACCAGTATAATGCGGGAATACATTTAAGTTATAGGTCGCCCACCAGTAAAATGCGGGAATACTTTTAAGTTCTAGGTCGCCCACCAGTATAATGCGGGAATACTTTTAAGTTCTAGGTCGCCCACCAGTATAATGCGGGAATACATTTAAGTTCTAGGTCGCCCACCAGTATAATGCGGGAATACATTTAAGTTCTAGGTCGCCCACCAGTATAATGCGGGAATACTTTTAAGTTCTAGGTCGCCCACCAGTATAATGCGGGAATACTTTTAAGTTCTAGGTCGCCCACCAGTATAATGCGGGAATACATTTTAAGTTCTAGGTCGCCCACCAGTATAATGCGGGAATACATTTTAAGTTCTAGGTCGCCCACCAGTATAATGCGGGAATACATTTTAAGTTCTAGGTCGCCCACCAGTATAATGCGGGAATACTTTTTAAGTTCTAGGTCGCCCACCAGTATAATGCGGGAATACTTTTTAAGTTCTAGGTCGCCCACCAGTATAATGCGGGAATACATTTTAAGTTCTAGGTCGCCCACCAGTATAATGCGGGAATACTTTTAAGTTCTAGGTCGCCCACCAGTATAATGCGGGAATACTTTTAAGATCTAGGTCGCCCACCAGTATAATGCGGGAATACTTTTAAGTTCTAGGTCGCCCACCAGTATAATGCGGGAATACTTTTTAAGTTCTAGGTCGCCCACCAGTATAATGCGGGAATACTTTTAAGTTCTAGGTCGCCCACCAGTATAATGCGGGAATACTTTTAAGTTCTAGGTCGCCCACCAGTATAATGCGGGAATACTTTTAAGTTCTAGGTCGCCCACCAGTAAAATGCGGGAATACATTTTAAGTTCTAGGTCGCCCACCAGTATAATGCGGGAATACATTTTATGTTCTAGGTCGCTCACCAGTATAATGCGGGAATACTTTTAAGTTCTAGGTCGCCCACCAGTATAATGCATGAATACATTTTAAGTTCTAGGTCGCCCACCAGTATAATGCGGGAATACTTTTAAGTTCTAGGTCGCCCACCAGTATAATGCGGGAATACATTTTAAGTTCTAGGTCGCCCATCAGTATAATGCGGGAATACATTTAAGTTCTAGGTCGCCCACCAGTTTAATGCGGGAATACATTTAAGTTCTAGGTCGCCCACCAGTATAATGTGGGAATACTTTTAAGTTCTAGGTCGCCCACCAGTATAATGCGGGAATACATTTTAAGTTCTAGGTCGCCCACCAGTATAATGCGGGAATACATTTTAAGTTCTAGGTCGCCCACCAGTATAATGCGGGAATACATTTTAAGTTCTAGGTCGCCCACCAGTATAATGCGGGAATACTTTTAAGTTCTAGGTCGCCCACCAGTATAATGCGGGAATACATTTTAAGTTCTAGGTCGCCCACCAGTATAATGCGGGAATACTTTTAAGTTCTAGGTCGCCCACCAGTATAATGCGGGAATACATTTAAGTTCTAGGTCGCCCACCAGTATAATGCTGGAATACATTTAAGTTCTAGGTCGCCCACCAGTATAATGCGGGAATACTTTTAAGTTCTAGGTCGCCCACCAGTATAATGCGGGAATACTTTTAAGTTCTAGGTCGCCCACCAGTATAATGCGGGAATACTTTTAAGTTCTAGGTCGCCCACCAGTATAATGCGGGAATACATTTAAGTTCTAGGTCGCCCACCAGTAAAATGCGGGAATACTTTTAAGTTCTAGGTCGCCCACCAGTATAATGCGGGAATACATTTAAGTTCTAGGTCGCCCACCAGTATAATGCGGGAATACATTTAAGTTCTAGGTCGCCCACCAGTATAATGCGGGAATACTTTTAAGTTCTAGGTCGCCCACCAGTATAATGCGGGAATACTTTTAAGTTCTAGGTCGCCCACCAGTATAATGCGGGAATACTTTTAAGTTCTAGGTCGCCCACCAGTATAATGCGAGAATACATTTTAAGTTCTAGGTCGCCCACCAGTATAATGCGGGAATACATTTTAAGTTCTAGGTCGCCCACCAGTATAATGCGGGAATACATTTTAAGTTCTAGGTCGCCCACCAGTATAATGCGGGAATACTTTTAAGTTCTAGGTCGCCCACCAGTATAATGCGGGAATATATTTTAAGTTCTAGGTCGCCCACCAGTATAATGCGGGAATACTTTTAAGTTCTAGGTCGCCCACCAGTATAATGCGGGAATACATTTTAAGTTCTAGGTCGCCCACCAGTATAATGCGGGAATACTTTTAAGTTCTAGGTCGCCCACCAGTATAATGCGGGAATACATTTAAGTTCTAGGTCGCCCACCAGTATAATGCGGGAATACTTTTAAGATCTAGGTCGCCCACCAGTATAATGCGGGAATACTTCTAAGTTCTAGGTCGCCCACCAGTATAATGCGGGAATACATTTTATGTTCTAGGTCGCCCACCAGTATAATGCGGGAATACTTTTAAGTTCTAGGTCGCCCACCAGTATAATGTGGGAATACATTTAAGTTCTAGGTCGCCCACCAGTATAATGCGGGAATACTTTTAAGTTCTAGGTCGCCCACCAGTATAATGCGGGAATACATTTAAGTTCTAGGTCGCCCACCAGTATAATGCGGGAATACTTTTAAGTTCTAGGTCGCCCACCAGCATAATGCGGGAATACATTTAAGTTCTAGGTCGCCCACCAGTATAATGCGGGAATACATTTAAGTTCTAGGTCGCCCACCAGTATAATGCGGGAATACTTTTAAGATCTAGGTCGCCCACCAGTATAATGCGGGAATACTTCTAAGTTCTAGGTCGCCCACCAGTATAATGCGGGAATACTTCTAAGTTCTAGGTCGCCCACCAGTATAATGCGGGAATACATTTAAGTTCTAGGTCGCCCACCAGTATAATGCGGGAATACATTTAAGTTCTAGGTCGCCCACCAGTATAATGCGGGAATACATTTAAGTTCTAGGTCGCCCACCAGTATAATGCGGGAATACTTTTAAGTTCTAGGTCGCCCACCAGTATAATGCGGGAATACATTTTAGTTCTAGGTCGCCCACCAGTATAATGCGTGAATACATTTAAGTTCTAGGTCGCCCACCAGTATAATGCGGGAATACATTTAAGTTCTAGGTCGCCCACCAGTATAATGCGGGAATACATTTAAGTTCTAGGTCGCCCACCAGTATAATGCGGGAATACTTTTTAAGTTCTAGGTCGCCCACCAGTATAATGCGGGAATACTTTTAAGTTCTAGGTCGCCCACCAGTATAATGCGGGAATACTTTTAAGTTCTAGGTCGCCCACCAGTATAATGCGGGAATACTTTAGCTCTAGAGTTTGGAATCAGTAGCCCCACCTGAAGACGGAAGGTTACAACAGAGAGCCCCAAGCAGGAAAAACAATAAAATCCCCAGCGCCAAGAAGCAGAAGTCTGCCAAAGCAAGCGCACATTCAAAAGGAAAAAGGAACGCGTCTCAGAAGAAGCAGTTCGGAAACATTGTAGCATGCCCAGTATGACAATACTGATGAAGAGACATACCACTGAAGAAACCAGTGGAAGATTTAAAGAAGAAAGCCATGTTCCCAGCAAATCAAACAAAATGATGAAAACTGGCATTCAGAAAAGGTGAAGGACCAGCATCATCTCCAAGTTCACAAAATAAAGGCATCAGAGGAAAGCGTTAGCCGACAAGAAAGCAAGACAACAAGAACAAGTGGGAGATAGATGAGATCTCATACTCTAGCTTAACTTCTAGTTTTTCCTTTTAGAGCAATGTAACAGGGAGATCGGTTGAGCAGTAGCATCCTACAGCAGCATGCAACAGCGCACAACAGCAGCAAGCAATACAGTCACACGGTAGTCCCAGCTACCAAAATTTCCCGAACTACATTGACCTGATTCCTGTTTCAGCCCAGGATATGTAGGAAACCTCTGAAGCAAAGGTTCGGTCAAATCTTTTTCAAAAAAATGCTTCACACGGAGTATTCGGACGGGCAAAAATTGCTCGCTTATCTTTGCGCGAAAACCCTTCGTGTCTTCGTGCAAAGAGGGGCAACTGTAAGCACGTGATTTTTGCTTTACGAGCAATCGCTCCAAAAGAAAATAAAAATAGTAACAAATGGTTTCGCTGTACAAATGTTTGAGTTTTCGTGACATGTGTTGTTAGTCATTTGTGGATCTGTCCATTTTTGCATTTAACCATTAACAAACAAAATATGTATGTCAGGATGATTAAACCATAATTCGGTCAAGTAAAAGAAAATTCAAAAAAATAGATATATATGTGTGCATCGTTTGTTCTAGGTTTTTAACTTACTTAAATAATTTTTGTGGTAATTGTGTTAAAATGTTGCATTGTTGTTTAGTTTTAATTTCGTTATTTATTATTTTTATTTCTATTTTTGTTTTAAAAGAAAAAATGAAATTAGAAAAACAAAAGTGAAGGAAATCGGTTTGGGCCAAAAATTAAACAAAATAACTGGCCCAACCAGCACTCAGGCCCAGTCCAAATCCGGTTGCCCAGACACCTCCTGAAACGACACCGTTTCAGGCCAATCCATCTCAGCCGTTCCAATCAATCCAATCCAACGGTCCAGGATCATTTTCAGCAACCCGTGTTCAAACCCGACCCAATAACCAATCCGACCCAACCCCTCACTTAAACCAAACGACCCCGTTTAACTACCAAACGACCCCGTCTCATTTCTCAGTATCAGATCTAAGCCGTTGAGATCATCTGATCTAACGGCTCAGATCCAATCAGCCTCCCCGTATATAAGCCTCCTATCATACCCCGCACCCCCTATACCAACCCCACCCTTCATCGTCCCCAAACTCAAACCTGAAACCCCCCGAACCCTAGCAGCCGCCCTAGTCTCCTTCGCCATTAAAGCCGGCGGCACGAACGCCGGTGACCACCTCCTGAACACCCTAAGACCCCCTCACTCTCCTGAACATGGATCTACTATCCATTTGCCTCGAATCACTTTCGTTCGTCTCGAATCTTCATTTGAAGATTTGAGTCGAACCCGGACCTATGCCAAGTTACCCCATCTTCGTACCAGACACCCCCCTGACCTTCCTCGTGACCAAACCAAGCTTGGTTTGGTCCGAATCTACCCACAACTCCCTAAAAATCAGATCTGGAAATCCAGACCTTAGAACACATGCACCTGGGGAATCCGGCCGGTTTTCGACAAGGGTTTGAGGTCTAATAGACCTTAATCAAGGTGTTCTCATGTGAGAACACCCTGATTAAAGTTTGTTCGGCCTCAAGAGTTCGAAGTTGAGTCTGACTTGGGGTCCATTTTGATTTCAAACTTTGTCGGTAAGTTTTTCTTTCCCTTTTCGTTTATATCAACTGCTGATTAAGTCATTAGCATGCTTTGTGTTGATTGTTTGTTACTTTCTGATAGTTTCTTAAATTCTTTCATCTCTGTAAAGACCTTTTATTTGGTCGATTGGTTTCTGTGTATGATTTAAATGTATCCTATGATAAGCATGTCCGATTAGTATAGTCGTCGCATGAATAAACTTATATAGGTTCCTAGTGACTGACCAAGTTGTCCGAAGCCCTTTAGGTCCCTGTATGTGTTGTTTATTTGAACGACTAATTATTACCTGTTATAATTAGTATAGTCGACTCGATAAATGTCGTCGATCAGTTTTCTATAACTAATGAATCGAATGAGCTAATAATGTCGCACGACTAATTGAACCTTGCCACTGACTGAATGCCCCAGCATTGTTTGAAATGGTTTGTTTGCATTGTGAAACTGACTGAAAAGGTTCAGTCCAGGCAGTCTTGAATTTGAACTTTCATCAGTTCAAAAATGTCCTGATGCTGCAATAGGCAGGGCAGTAATAATCCAGGGTTAACAAGGGCATTCTGGGGTGTTAAAAAGGGCAGAAAGATTAGTTTAAATGAGCTGACAAGTAGGGTACTAATTTAGGATTAAACTAATACCAATGGGGAGCAAGACATAAGAGTATGGGGCTTGAAATGAATAATAAATGATGCCCATAACTCTTGATTAAACAAAAAACCAGGCGTGGGGAACAAAGGGGCTGGCACCAAAGATGCTTAGGCATGGGCTTAAAGGGTATGGGTATTCTGCCAATTGGCAGGGCAGGCAGCTCAGCTGCACTGGTTCTTTGGCCTATAAATAGGCCATTTGAGAACTTAAAAGGGGCTGGACTTTTTAGTCTTCAGAAAAAGAGAAAAAAAGCTGGAATTTTTAGTCTTAAAGCTGAAACTTTTAGTCTGAAGAAAGGTTTACTGAGTTTAAAGAAAGCTGAAAAACATAAGTTAGTTTCCAAATAGATTGTAACCAAACACCATCTGAAAGTTGAATAAGAATTCATATTGGTCAAGCTGCCTTGGCCAAGTTCTGTCGTCTGCATTGACTGAGCTGTTTGTTGGTTGCTGAACTGTTGGTATTTGCTGCATTGAACACTCTCTTACTTCTGGTGTTTTCATTACTCTTCGTCTGGAATCACTGGTTTGGTATTCGACTATTGCTGGTTTCTTTCGTTCTGGGAATTATTGTGGGTTGTCTGAGGGCTGTGGAAAACATTTGATTGTTGGTTTGTTGCTGTGCTGTTGCTGTGCTGTTGCTGTGTTACTGCATACTGCCCAGCTGATCACTTCTTTCTTCTTTGTCCTCTATACCAGGTACACAATTAATACCACCAATGTAACTGAAAGTTTGAGCATGAATGCAAAAGAGAGGATCTGCAGATTGTTTTTACGTATACATGAACTGTTACATTAAATGTCATGAAAATGTTACATTTTCGTTTGGATAATAGAAGTAGCCTACATACTCAGTATATCAATGTAGGTTAATGAATGCTAGTCATGTATGTATACTGTTAAGTGAAAAACATTCCCAGTGTAATAACTTGTATTTTAGACTTAGTCTGATGGTGTGGTATATTCTCTAACGTAGGTCAAAATAGGAAAACTATCCACTTTAATTAAAGTACTTTCCTCTCTGGTCAGATTGTCACATACAAATTGATAAACTCATTTATAGAACAAAGAACCAGTTTTGGGCCTCAACCTCATGAAGGTCGAGCCCAAATCGAAGCAAACCAAGTAGGCCCGCATCGAACAAGCAGAGGCCCAGGTCTGGCCTATCACGCATGGGCTGGATTTGGGCCTATGATTATTTGTTCGGCTGACTGTACATGCAGCCTCATTTCTGATTTGTTTAGCTTTTCTGAATGTCATTACGAACAACTTGCAAGCATGTAATTAATTAGGGTTATCTACCGTTTCCAATTGATAAGGACAAACAAGACAAGAAACATAGTTGTACAGGATATCCTTTTAAATAAGAACGAGATGAGCCTCGATGAAAACAAACAAAACGCGCAGATGCGGGGCCCTTGTTAAATGTATATTATTGAAGCATTTAGTTTCCAGGACGGGTTGCTTAGCAAATCTCACAACCCTCCTAAAATAACAACACGTTAGTCTCTTTAGGATACGCTTTAATAAACCTTACCTTCTTAAACTCGGGTGCACATCTATGTGACCCAAATCCAAATCTCGACGGATTCGAAATGTGTTTCTAATCACGGGTACATTGATTGTGACGTGGTTCGAGATGCATGTCCATGACGTTGCAAGTTCACTAAAAATAAGAACGAGACGAGCCTCGCCAAATAAAAATACAAATTGCGGGGCCCTCAGTAAATATCTGTTTTTTTAAAATTATTTGGACTTCGGGATGGACCGTTTAGTAAAATTCCACGGTCTTACCCAAAATAAATACGCTAGTCGCTTTAGGCGTGTCTTTAATAATTTAATTTCCTTAAACTCGGGTGCGCATTGATGTGACCCAAATCCAAATCTCAACGGAGTCAAAGTGTATCGACGACCACGGGTACATTGATTGTAACGCGGTTCGAAATACATTTTCACAACGTTGCAATTCCTGATAAAAACAATAGAATGATAAAAGCGGTTAAAAGTTAAATTTTGCACATAAGTTCACACTTGTATAAAATCAGATAATCAAGCCGAATATGACAGTTGAGCGACCGTGCTAGAACCACGGAACTCGGGAATGCCTAACACCTTCTCCCGGGTTAACAGAATTCCTTATCCGGATTTCTGGTACGCAGACTGTAATATAGAGTCATTATTTTCCTCGATTTGGGATTAAAATTGGTGACTTGGGACACCCTAAATCTCTCAAGTGGCGACTCTGAAATAATTAAACCAATCCCGTCTCGATTGTCCTTTAATTGGAAAAAAACCCCCTTGCCCCCCGGGCGCGTAAAAAGGAGGTGTGACAATAGGTACAATCCAAAAGAACAAAAGTTTTAAATAGTCAAGGTGACATCATGCTTTTCAGAAACAACCAAATTTCGTTTTTAGAAAAAAAAGAGGGTGTGTCAATTTGGCATTTGAGTCCAATGAGTCTGGATCTTTGCTTAATCACCCCAATAAACATGCAGAATGAGCATAAGTCCAAGTTTGCCAGTAACGGTTAGGAGCAAAATCCCTCTGGAGGTGCGATTATGGTGGGAGGACCTGGAAAAGTCAGAGCAAGGCAAGATCAAACTACACCTGGGAGGTCTAATTTATTGAACGTCAGGCCCCGATGCGACATCATAAAGGCTTTGGTTACATTTTGGGACCCGACCCACAACGTATTCCGCTTCTCGGATTTTGAACTCACCCCAACCTTAGAAGAAATGGCGGGTTACATGGACGTCACTGAAGGTTTGAGACACAAATACCTGATCGCTCCAAGAGCTGTGAATTCACACAAATTCATGGATCTGTTGAAGATAAGCAAGGGAGTCCCATACGCTGAACTGGATAGAGGTTTTTCTACCCTGCAATTCATATACCAGAGGTACGGGAACATAGGAGGATTCAATGATCCAGAAAGTGGTGTCTGCAGTAGGGGAAATCTGGTAAAGTGGAATGAGCATAGGCGGTTCGCTTTCATGGTGGCATTCTTGGGCCTTGTGGTGTTTCCCCGAAAAGATAGAAATATCGATCTGAAGGTGGCTGGAATCGTTAAAGTCTTGATTACCAACGATAAAAGCATCCTCGCTCCTATGGTAGTGTCGGAAATATACCGAGCCCTCACGGCTTGTAAGGCCGGGACAGACTTCTTCGAAGGGTGCAACTTCTTATTACAGATGTGGATGGTCGAACACTTGTGCCGCCATCCTCAGAGTATACGCTACATGTCTACAAACGAGGATTGCATCGAAGGTTATAACCTGAGGGTTTCAGGTTTCCAATTGCCAGAAGGTTTCGAAGAATGGACATCCTATCTTCGGGCCGTCACTGCAGAACAAATAAACTGGACTTTGGGTTAGCTCCCTGTGGAAGAAATTATATACATGCCCGCCACTGGTCCTCACTTCCTCTTAATGGGACTCAGGGGTATTCAACCTTATGCCCCTTACAGGGTGATGAGGCAGTTAGGAAGGTGTCAGGTGATACACCCGGACGAAGATCTCAGCACCTATGCAGTCGAGGTCAGCAGTGACGGCCAATTCCCCGAAAAGACAGTTTGTTGCATATGGAGTGAATGCCAGTACCTGACAACAAATACTCGAGTAGGTGATGTGTCTAGGGGTGAAGTCTCGCCAGCCTATCTCGCTTGGCGTGATAAGAGGAACATTGCAGAGCGGCCAACCAAACGGCCTCACCTCCAAAATTTTGTTGGGTCATCACAGGAACAATGGGGCTGGCTCGCAAAAGAGGAAGGTTACCGGGTTGAAATCGGGAAGTTAAAGCGGCAAGTTGAAAGGCTTGTATTCGAAAACAACGTGCAAGTCGCCCAGGAGCAGGCTGAAAAAAACAAGCTAGCCCAAGAGAACCAGACCCTGAAGGCCCGCCTTCGCCAAGCCAGTAAGAATAACATTGACCGACAGAGGCGTCGCTCCGACGAAAGATTGATAGCAAGTTTGAGAAATCAGGTCATCCAGAGCCAAGAAAAATTAGAACAATCGGAAACTTGCATCGCAAGGATGAGGGTCAAATGGGCAAAAGGTACAATAGCCCGAAGGCAGCGTCTGCAACAGGTCATAAGGGATTATGAAATGAGCATCGGGATATTAAGAGAGACGAACTCCACTCTGCATGAGCGGATCATCAAACAAGCACGAGATGCCCAGGCCGACAGAAGACAGTGTTACGATGCAATGGCCTGCATGGAAAGACAAATGGAGTTGTTCCAGAATCGACTTGCCGACAATGCTCAGGCACTGGGATTGAAGAACCGACAAATCAGGCAGTTGTTCATTGAAAGGGATAGCATTCGAGCAAGGATTGACAAAATCGGGCATTACATCTACATGAAATGCCTGGCATGTGAACAAACACCTCGGAAGACCCTCTTTGTTTCCATCATGGGCTGCGTCCACCGGATTATGAACGAGTTGAAGAGCTTGCAAAGAGACCTTATACCTAGGGTCGCGAAAGGGCCGAAAGATGCCTCGTGGGCCCCTAAGTTGGAAAATTAGTCTTTGATCGAGTCCTGTTTATTTGGCGTTGTTGCTTTCCCATATGTTGTTTTCTTTTCGATTAGTCAAACCAAGTTGAAAATTGTGGAGTCTGTACTGTTGCTATTATTGTTTGAAGTAATGTGTAATAGCAAATTTTGATAATGAAATTAAGTGACTCCAAAAGAATTTCTATGTGTCTTTACTTTATGGCAGAACTACGCCTGGTCTGATTCGCGCGGGGACGTGATATGTAGGCAATCCCCATAAGATTAGACCGCTTTTAATAAAGAAAGAAAAGAAAATACAAAAATAAATAAAAAGGGACAAATGAGCAAGCCGGGATGACGCATGTTGTTTGAAGCAAAGCATGTAGAAACGGTTAACTGCCTAGGAGCATTGCATCCTCTATGTGTTATGATCAAATCTGTTAAGCTCTAACGCTAACAAAGTTTGTTGTTGTCTGATACCAGACAAGTTAGTTGTTAAAGAACTCTGGCAACACACTCCTATCAAACCAGATCCAAAGGACCGATAGCAACAAGCATGACTACTTCAGAGAATAGTAATGAGGAAGAGAGGCCGATGAGCCAGTTGTTAAAAGAAGCGATGGAAAAGATTGAAAGGATGGGACTAGAGATGAATGCAATGCAGCTAGCCATAGCCAAAACACAAAAGAGCCCTGAAACACTGGGACACATGCCAGAATACCCTCACTCCGGCCCTTCCACAAGCCGCCCAAATCCCCTTTATCATCAAGAAAGAAGCCCTCATGATTCCCAAGCTCCACCACCCCATCAACCTCTCCCAACACCCAGTATCCCCACTTTTGTGGGACCCACATTAGCCCCTTTGCAAAGGATGACCAGTGAGCCATTATTTCAGGCTCACGATACGCAATACTATCCCCCCGAGCCTACGTTTCATGCCCCCGAGCCACAGGCTTACAATCCACACTTGGAAGTGCCGACAGAGATTGAAAAGCCGGTTAAAGCCCCTGAACAGGATGAGGTATTGAGAAAGTTCAAAAGCCTGGAGCAGTCTTTCAGGAACTTGCACGGACTGGGCAACCAAGTCAGCGTAGCATACAAAGATCTATGCCCTTTCCCAGACGTCCAACTCCCGGCTGGATTCAAGATGCCTAAGTTTGATCTATATGAAGGGCACGGTGATCCCATGGCACATTTGCGGGGATTCTGTAGCAAAATGAGAGGGGCAGGCGGCAAGGATGAGCTGCTAATAGCTTATTTCGGC
The DNA here is from genome assembly GCF_000393655.2 of Nicotiana sylvestris. NCBI lineage: Eukaryota > Viridiplantae > Streptophyta > Magnoliopsida > Solanales > Solanaceae > Nicotiana > Nicotiana sylvestris. The sequence goes on from NC_091066.1 coordinate 23,129,733, forward strand.
CAAAGTCTGAGCGGATCTGCACTAGAATGGTATACCAGGCAGGATTCCAGTAGGTGGTATACATGGGATGATCTGGCGCAGGCTTTTGCAGGTCATTTCCAGTACAATCTCGAGATAGTCCCTGACCGTCTCACATTATTAAGAACTGGGAAGAAACCCGGGGAAAGTTTTCGCGAGTTCGGGTTCCGCTGGAGAGAACAAGCAGCTAGAGTCGATCCTCCCATGAGAGAGGGAGAGATGGTGGACTATTTCTTGCAAACATTGGATCCAACCTACTTTGGTCACTTGGTGACAACGGTTGGAAAATCCTTCAACGAGGTGGTCAAGATAGGGGTCATGATAGAAGAGGGTCTGAGATCTGACAAAATCTTGAACTACTCGGCACTCAAGGCCACAACCCAGGCTATTCAGAGCGGCACGAGAGGTGCGCTGAGAAGAAATAAAGAAGAAGTTGCCACGATCGAGGCAGACAGTTAGTCCAGGGCTGGCAAGCCACACTACAACCAACCCAGACCTCACAGGTCAAACTGCCCATACAACCCACCCCAAAATTTCTATCCACCTTGAGAACCACATTGTTCCGTACACCAGGTCCAGGCATACACTCCGCCTCCGGTTCGCCCGCAATGGCGCGCGACGGCTCCCTAGAACATATATGCACCACCACAAAACACCTATCCTCCACCGAGGGCGTATAGAAACCCTTCAGGGGCAGGCTTTCGAGGAAATCCAGATGCTAGGAATGACAGGTTGCGGAAACAGAGAACTTTCACGGAGTTGGGAGAAACCTACACCGCTTTGTTCCACAAACTGAGGCAATTGGGTTTGGTTAGTCCTGTCCAGACTCAAGAACCAAATCCCCCACCTCAGAATTTGGATCGATCAATAAGTTGTGAATACTGCTCAGAGATGCTCGGGCATGATACCGAGAAGTGTTGGAAATTGAGGCATGCCATACAGGATCTTATTGACAGCAATAAGATCGAGGTCCAGACACCGGAAGCTCCTAACATCAACCAGAACCCACTGCCAGCGCACCACGAGACTCACATGATTGAGTTAGTGTATGAGGGAGGAGAGTTGAGAAAACCCTCACAAACAGTGATGATGATCCAGGCCGCCCCAAAAGAAGTCTCAACCAGTGGAGGAACGAGGGTACAGTCACAGGGAGAAGGAGTCAAGCCTGTAGTGATATTGGGAAAGAGCCCGTCCGCCATAACAAGCAAACCCGACCCAAACAAGTTGGTAATATCAGGGATTCCGCCCGCAGCTGCAGTTGTGTTGAAGGGGGCATATAGAGAACTGGTCACCATAAAGCCTGTAGTCCAGCTGCCGATGATTGATAGCAAGGCTGTGCCTTGGAAGTATGAAAAGGCGGTGGTGATGTACAAAGGAAAACAGGTGGAAGAAGTCAGTTGTGAAGCGCAAGGGCTGACTCAATCAGGTCGATGTTTTGCTCCGGTGGAGCTAAGAAGAACCAACCCGGCTGCAACCAAGAAACATGTGTCCGAAGAAGAGGCGGAGGAGTTCCTGAGGAAGATGAAAGTGCAGGACTACTCCGTGGTCGAACAGCTGAGAAAAACAACGGCCCAGATCTCACTGCTATCATTGCTGATCCATTCAGAGGAGCATCGGCGGGCCCTGATGAAGATATTAAACGAAGCTCATGTACCCAATGAGATTTCTGTAAACCACCTAGAAACCATTGCCAACAAGATTTTCGAGGTGAACAGGGTGACATTCTCAGATGATGATCTGCCGGTGGAAGGTACGGAGCATAATAAAGCTCTATACCTAGCTGTCAAATGTGAAGACTCGGTGGTAACTCGGGTATTGGTGGATAACGGCTCAAGTGCCAATATTTGTCCACTATCTACCCTGAACCAGTTAAAGATTGACCACGGAAGGATCCACAAGAACAGCATCCGTGTCCGAGGGTTCGACGGAAACGGAACAGCCACTGTGGGGGATGTTGTACTTGAATTAACCATCGGGCCAGTCCTGTTTACCATGGAGTTCCAGGTGTTAGATGCCACGGTATCTTATAACCTTCTGTTGGGGCGACCGTGGATTCATGCAGCCAAAGCAGTGCCCTCCACCCTACATCAGATGGTGAAGTTCGAGTGGGAAAGACAAGAGGTCGTGTTACACGGCGAGGACACAGCGTGCACCATGGGCGGAGCCATTGTACCTTTCATAGAGACCGATGATGACAAAGGTCCTTGGGTCTACCAGATTTTCGATACAGGGTCGACCAACAAAGGTTCTGAAGGAGAAATCATCCCGCACCCTAGGGTATCTGCCGCAACAGTCATGATGATCTCAGAAATGCTGGGTAATGGATTTGTACCGGGAAAAGGCCTGGGAATCAAGCTGCAGGGGATTGTCCAACCTGTCACCTTGCCTAAAAATCTGGAAACTTTCGGGTTGGGGTTCAAACCAACCGCAGCAGATAGGAAGCAAACGTGAAAAATGAAGAAGAATGTTTGGTTTCTGCCTAAACCGGTGCCACGTCTCTCAAGGTCTTTTGTCAAAGCAAGTGCCAAGGGGTCACCGGTCCCAAAGATTCTAGGACCATTGATCGGTATAAATGAGGACCTGAATCAGAGTTTTGAGAGGCTATTCGCTGATGTCAGTGTGGTAGAAGCTGGAGAAGGTTCCAGCAGAACAGAGATACAGTTTGTGGGGCCTGAGGCCAAGACCAACAATTGGACAGTTACTCCTCTTCCTGTCCGAGGGGAGTCTTGGTAGTAGGCTTTGATTTATGTTTTGTTTGTTTGTTTGTTCGGATTATTCCAGGGTGTAATCCAAATTTTACTTTTGTTTTGTAAAAGTGTGAACCCTTTTATCCCGCAAGTTTAATAAAGTTCTCTTCTTTTGCCCATTTTAATTTTGTTTTGTTCTTTTTCTTTCTGAACAGTTCTCTTTTTACTGGTTCTAATGACATGGCATGCACAACGAATCTTCGACCTAGTCTAATAAATCAATCTGAATCCGACTCAATGATGCAAGAGGTCGTTTGCAACGATGAATTTGAATATGATGAAGATAAGGCCTTCGAAGAGATAAACCGAGAACTATGCCAATTTGAAGAAAAACCCAAACCTAACCTAAATGACACTGAGGCTGTGAATCTAGGAGACGCTGATAACGTCCAGGAAACCAAAATCAGCATCCACATTGAGCCGAATGTCAGGGAAGAATTGGTCAAAACCCTCATGGAATTCAAAGATGTTTTTGCATGGTCATATGACGATATGCCTGGATTAAGCACCAATTTAGTGGTTCACAAATTTCCCACTGACCCGGCGTACCCTCCGGTCAAGCAAAAGCTAAGGAAGTTTAAAACAGAAATGAGTGTAAAGATCAAGGAAGAGGTGATTAAGCAGTTGCAGGCGAAGGTCATTCGGGTCACTCGATATCCCGAGTGGCTGGCCAATGTGGTACCAGTTCCAAAGAAGGACGGGAAAATCAGGGTGTGCGTCGACTACCGCAATCTCAACAAAGCAAGTCCCAAGGACAATTTTCCATTACCCAACATCCATATCTTGATCGATAATTGCGCTGGGCGCGAGATCGGATCCTTTGTGGATTGCTATGCGGGTTATCATCAGATCCTAATGGACGAGGAGGATGCGGAAAAGACAGCATTTATTACGCCATGGGGAACTTACTGCTATCGGGTAATGCCGTTCGGATTGAAGAATGCCGGGGCAACGTACATGCGAGCAATGACTGTTGTGTTTCATGACATGATACACAAAGAAATCGAGGTGTACGTCGATGATGTGATCATAAAGTCTTGGCGTCAGGAGGACCATGTAGCAGACCTAAGGAGATTTTTCCAAAGACTCCGAAGGTATGATATCAAGCTCAACCCGGCCAAATGCGCATTCGGGGTTCCATCAGGAAAGCTGCTAGGATTCATCGTCAGTCGACGGGGGATTGAGTTAGACCCATCCAAAATTGAATCCATCCGAGATTTGCCACCGCCAAGGAACAAAACAGAGGTAATGAGTTTGCTGGGTAGACTCAATTACATCAGCAGGTTCATCGCTCAACTCACAGCAACTTGTGAGCCCATATTTCGGCTGCTGAGAAAGGATGCTGCGGTAGGTTGGACGGCAGAGTGTCAAGAGGCCTTCGACCAAATCAAAGGGTATCTGTCTAATCCACCTGTATTGGTCCTGCCTAATCCTGGGAAGCCCTTAATTCTTTACCTGACGGTCCTGGAAAATTCATTTGGTTGTGTGCTGGGGCAACATGATGACACAGGAAGGAAGGAGCAGGCCATCTACTATCTTAGCAAGAAATTCACAGTACATGAGGTCAAGTACACTCAACTCGAGAAAACATGTTGCGCCCTAACTTGGGTAGCTCAGAAGTTGAAACACTACCTGTCTTCGTATACTACTTATCTCATATCCCGTTTGGACCCATTGAAGTATATCTTTCAGAAACCTATGCCTACGGGAAGGTTGGCAAAATGGCAAATTTTGCTCACAGAGTTTGATATCGTCTATGTGACGAGGACAGCCATGAAAGCCCAGGCGCTGGCCGATCATCTGGCAGAGAATCCTGTTGATGAAAAGTACGAGCCCTTAAGAACGTACTTTCCCAACGAAGAGGTAATGCATACAAATGAGATGGAATTAACTGAGGAACCGGGTTGGAAGCTTTTCTTCGATGGAGCTGCAAACGCAAAAGGGGTTGGAATAGGAGCAGTACTCATTTCTGAAACAGGACGCCATTATCCTGTTACGGCTCAACTACGCTTCTATTGCACCAATAATATGGCCGAGTATGAAGCTTGCATTCTGGGTCTGCGCTTAGCTGTGGACATGGATGTCCAAGACGTCTTGGTCTTGGGAGACTCGGACCTCTTGGTACATCAGATTCAGGGTGAATGGGAAACGCGAGATCTAAAGCTCATACCGTATCGACAATGCTTGCATGATCTGAGCAAGCGATTTCGATCGGTGAAGTTCAAACATATCCCGAGAGTTCACAATGAGGTTGCAGATGCCTTGGCCACCTTAGCATCAATGCTGCACCACCCTAACAAGATGTATGTTGATCCTCTGCACATCTAGGTCCGTGATCAGCACGCTTACTGCAATGCCATAGAAGAAGAAGCAGATGGTGAACCCTGGTTTCATGATATCAAGGAATACCTCAGAATGGGGATATATCCAGAACATGCCTCTGGAGACCAAAAAAGAGCCCTTCGGCGTTTGTCGAATAGTTTCTTCCTCAGCGGAGGAGTATTGTACAAAAGAACCCCGGATTTGGGATTGTTGAGATACATAGATGCCGGTCAAGCCACGACGGTTATGACAGAAGTACATGCTGGAGTTTGTGGGCCACACATGAGCGGATATGTATTGGCAAGGAAGATCCTTCGAACAGGGTGTTATTGGCTCACCATGGAACACGACTGTATCACTTTCGTGAGGAAATGCCATCAGTGCCAGATACATGGAGATCTGATTCATTCTCCGCCAACAGAGTTACATACGATGTCAGCACCCTGGCCGTTTGTGGCATGGGGCATGGATGTCATTGGACCTATCGAGCCGGCAGCATCCAACGGTCATAGGTTCATTCTAGGTGACCATTGATTACTTCACCAAATGGGTTGAGGCTAAAACCTTCAAGTCGGTAACTAAAAAGGCAGTGGTGGATTTTGTGCACTCCCATATCATCTGCAGATTTGGGATCCCAAAAGTAATCATCACGGATAACGGTGCGAATCTTAATAGTAGCCTGATGAGAGAGGTATGCCAACAATTCAAGATTACACACCGCAATTCCACCCCATATCGTCCCAAGGCGAATGGAGCGGTCGAAGTAGCCAATAAGAACATCAAGAAGATACTGCGAAAGATGGTGGAAGGGTCCAGACAATGGCACGAGAGATTACCCTTTGCTTTGTTGGGTTACCGCACTACTGTCCGGACTTCCATAGGTACAACTCCTTATTTGTTGGTGTACGTAACTGAGGCCGTAATACCAGCGGAGGTCGAAATTCCGTCCCTCCGAATTGTCGCTGAAGCCGGGATTGATGATGATGAATGGGTCAAAGCTCGATTGGAACAGTTGAGCCTGATAGATGAGAAAAGATTGGCAGCAGTGTGCCATGGTCAGCTGTACCAGAAGAGAATGGCAAGAACATATAATAAGAAGGTGCGCCCCAGGAAGTTTGAAGTAGGGCAGCAGGTATTGAAGAAGATCCTCCCACATCAGGTCGAGGCAAAAGGCAAATTCGCCCCAAATTGGCAAGGGCCTTATATCGTGACCAGAGTATTGTCCAACGGTGCTTTGTGTTTGACAGATATCGAGGGGAGATGTGTCGACATGGCTATCAATTCTGATGCAGTCAAGAGATATTATGCGTAATTTCTTTAATTATGGCAATTTTTGGTTCGTTTGTTTGTATATGGTATTTATTGGATAATGAGATGACGGAGGCAATTCTTTCTTCTATCCAAACACCTTAACCCTTGCTTCCCCCTTTGAGCCTTAAGTTGTTCTTTCATACCCCTCTTTTGGAATCACTAACGGAAAAGATATGAAAAAGGAAAGAAGAAAAGAAATTTTTAACGAAAGAAAAAAAAAAGAAGAAGAAAAAAAAAAGAAGAAGAAGAAGATAAAAACCACAAACCGTTGGGAACTACGTTTGACCTGATTCCTCGAAGAGGATACGTAGGCGCCTCACGACTCGGTCATAGTGTGCATAATAGGCACAGTGTGCGTAACGCACGTAGCTCAACATAAGTGTAAAAAATAAAATTCCCCAAGCAAGAAAACTGGGGCAGAGGTTATGTTTTAAATTCCAACAAAGGTTTGATTCCAAAAGTTGTAGCAAATCACCCATCAAATTATTTCATTTTTTTTAAAAGCCTTTCTTTAGCCCCACACCAAAACCAACATCGATGTCCAAAAGACCTCCCGATCAATATCCAAGAGATGCCCAAGTCAGGCAAATAAGGCCGAGAATAATACACCAATCCCCAGCAAAGAAGAGGATCGTAAGACTGGGAATGAATTGATGGTCAAAGGAATCTCCAGAAGAGAGGGTCGTATCGACAACACCCCGATTCCTCGAAAGAAATAAAATGAGAGAGTCTTATCGGTGAAAACCTTCACAGGCACCGAAAGGCGACGTAAGAAAGAAATAAAATGAGAGAGTCTTATCGGTGAAAACCTTCACAGGCACCGAAAGGCGACGTAAGATGAGGGATATAAAATGAGAGAGTCTTATTGGTGAAAACCTTCACAGGCACCATAAGGCGCCGGGAGATGAGAGAAAAGAGAGAGTCTCATTAGTGAAAACCCCTCGAAGGGCACTACAGGACAGATCAGCAAAAAGCGACCACATTCGCAACGAAATGGACGCTCATTTATCATCCCCAGCAAGTCAGACCATCGAGCAAATCGATTGATACAACTAGACTGGGTCGGGAATCTATGGTGCACGTCATGATCACGGGGACCAGTCATGTCCTCCAGATAAGTTCTTCTGAATTTCTTCTCCCACCAAATATTGGTTCAGAAAGATTTTCTCCTTTTTCTATCTTTTATTTCTCTTCCTAAAATTTGTCTTGAAAAGGATTTTTCAAAGCTTACTACCAGAGACCGAAGGGGATTCATCCAATGCAGGATAACCCCAACAGTCCTAAAGGCTGGCCCTAGGCAATGCAATGTTGTGCCCCACGGTTTTGGAGGAGGTAAACCCCTAAAGGGAGTGGTTTCGGGAGTAAGAGTAGACTCCCACAGCATGTACTGTAAAGAGAAAGCAGAAAAGGGGATAAATTGAAAACCAATCCCCAGCAGGCCGGATACCCCCAGCAAGCAATTTTGTCCACCAACCAATTATGGAGGCATAGAGCAAGAAAAGGGGAAGAGAGAAAAATCATCCGCCGGAAAGGCACCTCCTCCCACCACGATTAAACTAACTAAATCCTTTTGTCTGCTGCAGGAAAACAAAGGATTGATAATGGCAGCAAGATGCAACGCCAGGGAAATCACCAAAAAACCGGGGCAGAAAATTTTCTGCCAATTGTCAAAACTTTTCTCGGAAGAACGAGGAAACATTTTGAATACTTTTAAGTTCTAGGTCGCCCACCAGTAAAATGCGGGAATACTTTTAAGTTCTAGGTCGCCCACCAGTAAAATGCGGGAATACATTTAAGTTCTAGGTCGCCCACCAGTAAAATGCGGGAATACTTTTAAGTTCTAGGTCGCCCACCCGGAAGAACGGGGAAACAATTTCAATACATTTAAGTTCTAGGTCGCCCACCAGTAAAATGCGGGAATACATTTAAGTTCTAGGTCGCCCACCAGTAAAATGCGGGAATACATTTAAGTTCTAGGTCGCCCACCAGTAAAATGCGGGAATACAATTTAAGTTCTAGGTCGCCCACCAGTAAAATGCGGGAATACATTTAAGTTCTAGGTCGCCCACCAGTAAAATGCGGGAATACTTTTAAGTTCTAGGTCGTCCACCAGTAAAATGCGGGAATACTTTTAAGTTCTAGGTCGCCCACCAGTAAAATGCGGGAATACTTTTAAGTTCTAGGTCGCCCACCAGTAAAATGCGGGAATACTTTTAAGTTCTAGGTCGCCCACCAGTAAAATGCGGGAATACTTTTAAGTTCTAGGTCGCCCACCAGTAAAATGCGGGAATACATTTAAGTTCTAGGTCGCCCACCAGTAAAATGCGGGAATACTTTTAAGTTCTAGGTCGCCCACCAGTAAAATGCGGGAATACATTTAAGTTCTAGGTCGCCCACCAGTAAAATGCGGGAATACATTTAAGTTCTAGGTCGCCCACCAGTAAAATGCGGGAATACATTTAAGTTCTAGGTCGCCCACCAGTAAAATGCGGGAATACATTTAAGTTCTAGGTCGCCCACCAGTAAAATGCGGGAATACATTTAAGTTCTAGGTCGCCCACCAGTAAAATGCGGGAATACTTTTAAGTTCTAGGTCGCCCACCAGTAAAATGCGGGAATACATTTAAGTTCTAGGTCGCCCACCAGTAAAATGCGGGAATACTTTTAAGTTCTAGGTCGCCCACCAGTAAAATGCGGGAATACATTTAAGTTCTAGGTCGCCCACCAGTAAAATGCAGGAATACATTTAAGTTCTAGGTCGCCCACCAGTAAAATGCGGGAATACATTTAAGTTCTAGGTCGCCCACCAGTAAAATGCGGGAATACATTTAAGTTCTAGGTCGCCCACCAGTAAAATGCGGGAATACTTTTAAGTTCTAGGTCGTCCACCAGTAAAATGCGGGAATACTTTTAAGTTCTAGGTCGCCCACCAGTAAAATGCGGGAATACTTTTAAGTTCTAGGTCGCCCACCAGTAAAATGCGGGAATACTTTTAAGTTCTAGGTCGCCCACCAGTAAAATGCGGGAATACTTTTAAGTTCTAGGTCGCCCACCAGTAAAATGCGGGAATACATTTAAGTTCTAGGTCGCCCACCAGTAAAATGCGGGAATACTTTTAAGTTCTAGGTCGCCCACCAGTAAAATGCGGGAATACATTTAAGTTCTAGGTCGCCCACCAGTAAAATGCGGGAATACATTTAAGTTCTAGGTCGCCCACCAGTAAAATGCGGGAATACATTTAAGTTCTAGGTCGCCCACCAGTAAAATGCGGGAATACATTTAAGTTCTAGGTCGCCCACCAGTAAAATGCGGGAATACATTTAAGTTCTAGGTCGCCCACCAGTAAAATGCGGGAATACTTTTAAGTTCTAGGTCGCCCACCAGTAAAATGCGGGAATACATTTAAGTTCTAGGTCGCCCACCAGTAAAATGCGGGAATACTTTTAAGTTCTAGGTCGCCCACCAGTAAAATGCGGGAATACATTTAAGTTCTAGGTCGCCCACCAGTAAAATGCAGGAATACATTTAAGTTCTAGGTCGCCCACCAGTAAAATGCGGGAATACATTTAAGTTCTAGGTCGCCCACCAGTAAAATGCGGGAATACATTTAAGTTCTAGGTCACCCACCAGTAAAATGCGGGAATACATTTAAGTTCTAGGTCGCCCACCAGTAAAATGCGGGAATACATTTAAGTTCTAGGTCGCCCACCAGTAAAATGCTGGAATACATTTAAGTTCTAGGTCGCCCACCAGTAAAATGCGGGAATACATTTAAGTTCTAGGTCGCCCACCAGTAAAATGCGGGAATACATTTAAGTTCTAGGTCGCCCACCAGTAAAATGCGGGAATACATTTAAGTTCTAGGTCGCCCACCAGTAAAATGCGGGAATACTTTTCAGCTCTAGATTTTGGAATCAGTAACCCCACCTGAAGGCGGAATGTTACAACAGAGATCCCCAAGCAGGAAACAATAAAATCCCCAGCACCAAGAAGCAGAAGGCTGCAAAGGCAAGCGCGCGATTGAAAAGGAAGAAGGAACGCGTCTCGAAGGAAGCAGTTTGGGGGAACGTTATAGCATGCCCAACATAACAATTTTGATGAAGAAAACCATACCACTGAAGAAACCATTGAAAGGCTTAAAGAAGAGGGCCATGTTCCCAGCAGATCAAGCGAAGTGATGAAAACTGGCATTCAGAAAAGGCGAAGGACCAGTATCATCCCCCAAGTTCACAAAATAAAGGCATCGGAGGAAAGCGCTAGCCCACAAGAAAGCAAGGCAACAAGAACAAGTTGAGGATAGATGAGATCTCATGATCCATAGTCTAGCTTAGCTTCTTGTTTTTCCTTTCAGAACAATGTAACAAGGAGATCGGTGAGCGGTAGCATCCTGCAGCAGCATGCAACAGCGCACAACAGCAGCGAGCACTACAGTCACACGGTAGTCACAGCTACCAAAATTTCCCGAACTACATTGACCTGATTCCTGTTCAGCCCAGGATATGTAGGAAACCTCTGAAGCAAAGGTTCGGTCAAGTTTTTTTCAAAAAATGCTTCACACGGAGTACTGGGACGAGCAAAAATCGCCCGCTTTATCTTTGCGCGAAAACCCTTCGTGTCTTCAGGCAAAGAGGGGCAGCTGTAAGCACGTGATTTTTGCTTCACGGACAATCGCTCCAAAAGAAAACAAAAATAGTGACAAATGACTCCGCTGTACAATTTTTCGATTTTTCGTGGCATGTGTTGTTAGTCATTTGTGGTTCGGTCCATGTTGCATTTGATCTTATCAATCAAAATAGAACTTATGTCTGTCATGGTAATCAAACCGTAATTCGGTCGTTGAAAGAAAATTCAAAAAAATATATATATGCATCGTTCGTTCTAGGTTGTGATTTAACTTACTTAAACATTTTAATTTGGTGTGATCATTGTGTTGAAGTGTTACATTGTTGTTTGTTTTAATTTCATTTGTTTTATTATTTATTTTGTTATTTCATTTTTGTTTTAAAATAAGAGAACAAAGAAAAGAGTGATTTGGGCCCAAGAAATGAAACAAAAAATAGGCCCAAAACCGGCACACAAGGACCCAGTCCAAGTCAGGCCTGCCCAAACACTGATTCAAACGACGCCGTATCAGCGTCCTTATCAGAACCGTTGATCTGACTCAAACAAACGGTCCTGATCAGGTTGATCACTTCACTTCAACGACGTCGTTTCAGGCAAATTAATCTAAGCCGTACAACCCCTTGATCCAACGGACCCAGGCCTTTCCCCCTAAACCCGTCAAACTTTGACCCGATCCTGCCTTACCCGGTCTCACCCACTATCAAACCCAAAACGACACCGTCTTCCCTAAGTGAATAGATCCTGGCCATAGATCTCATTTGATCCAATGGCCAGGATCTAAACCCCTAGATCGTATATAAGCTTTCTATCTTACCCCACGCCCCCTATTCGAACCCCCCCTCCACTCATCGTCTTCCCCAAACACTGGAACCCCCCAAACCCTAGCAGCCGCCCTGATTTCCCTTTCACCAGAACCCGGCGGCATGAACGTCGATGACCACCTCCTGAACACCCTAGGACCACCTCACTCTCCTGAACATGGATCTGTTACCCCTTAGCCTCGAATCACCTTCCTTCGTCTCGAATCTTCATTTGAAGATTCGAGTCGAACTCTGACCTATACCAAACCTCACCATCTTCATACCAGACACTCCCCTGACCCCCTCGTGACCAAACCAGGCTTGGTTTGGTCCGAATCTACCCACAACTCTTAGAATCTCAAATCTGAGAATCCAAACCCTAGAACACAAGGACCTAAGGAATCCGGCCAGTCTTAACGGGGGTTCGAGGTCTAATAGACCTTAATCAAGGTGTTCTCGTTTGAGAACATCCTGATTAAAGCTTGTTCGGCCTCAAATGGTCAAAGTTGAGTCAGACTTGGGTCACTTTTGTTTGGACATCTTTCGGTAAGTTTTCTTTGCTTTTCTGTTTTATTCGAGTGATAATTAAGTTGTTAGCATGCTTTGTTGTGATTGTTTGTTATTGTCTGTTATTTTTCTTAATTTCTTCCATCTCTGTCAAAGACCTTTTTATTTGGTCGATTGTTTTCTGTTTGTGTTCTGAATATATTATGTGATATACATGTTCGATTAGGATAGTCGTCGCATAAATAATTCATATAGGTTCTCAGTAATTGAACAAAAGTTGTCCGATGCCCTTTGGGTCCCTGTACGTATTGTTTATGTGAACGATTGATTATTGCCTGTTGTATTTAGTATAGTAGACTCGATAAACATCGTCGATTAGTTTTCTATAACTAATTGATCAAATGAACTAATAATGTCACATGACTGATTGAACCATGTCACTAACTGAATGCCCGACACTGTTCGAAATGGGTTTGTTTGCATTGCAAAATGACTGAAAAGATTCAGTCCATGGGCAGTTCTGAATTTGAACTTTCAGAAGTTCAAAATGCCCTGATGCTGCAATGGGTTTAGGGCAGTAATAATCAGGGTTTAACATGGGTAGTATGGGGTATGAAAAGAACAAAAAAAGCTTAGTTTAAATGAGCTAACAAGTAGGGTACTAAATTAGGATTAAACTAATGCCAATGGGGAACAAGACACAAGAGTATGGGAATTAAAATGAATACTTAACTAAACCCATGACTCTTGATTAAAGCAATAAGGCCAAGCGTGGGGAACAAAATGGCTGGCATCAAAAAGATGCTTAGGCTTGGGATTTAATAGGTATGGGCAGTCTGCAATTGGCAGAATCCAGGCAGCTTGACTGCACTGGTTTGTTGGCTTATAAATAAGCTGTTTTCAGAACTTGAAAGGGGCTGGAAATTTTAGTCTTGAGAAAGGTCTTGTGAGTTGAAGAAAATTGAAAAAAAACAGAAAGAAATTTCCAGAAATACTGTAACTGAACACTGTCCAAAAACTGCACAAAGAAACCAAGTTGGTTATCCTAACTGGGGCTGTTATTGTTCCATTAAGAGAAGTCTGTGTATATTCAGCTGTGATTGCTACTACATTGAGTTTCTGTGTGCTGTACATTGAGTTTTAGTCTCCCTGATTGTTTGAAACTGTGTTGGTTGTTTGCTGAGCTTTGGTGGTTATTGAATTTCTGTTGGCTATAGCACAAAATATTCTGGTTCTTTTCTCGATTGGTCTTGTTTCCCATCCTGTTTCCTGGGATTATTTGTCTGTTGCTCGACCAACGTGTGAACTCCATCTTTGTGGCTGTTTGGTTGTTGCTGTGTTGGGCTGTGTTATCTGCTGTTGTTGTGCTTGTTGCGTACCACTCAGCTGATCATTTTCTTCCTCCTTTAGTTCTCTATACCGGGTACACAAATATACTACCAATGTAACTTGAAAAGTTTGAGCATGAATCTAAAGGAGAAGATCTGCAGATGTTTATATATACATAGACTATTATGTTAAACCTCATATAATGTATAATAGTTTACATTCTTGTTTGGATACTGGAGATAGTCCTCATGCCTAATAAATGTCAATGTATGGTAATTGAATGTTAGACTGTGTATATAGGTTGGTGATAGAAGGATTTACAGTGCAGTAGGTTGTATCTTATACTTTGGTTAATTGTGTTTAGCATATCCTGTAATGCACGCCAAGTATGGAGTTATCCCTTGATAGTTGAATTCATTTCCCTTCAACAAGCTGCCTCATTATAATTGGCAAATCATTGCCTTTAGAATAAATAATACAAGCCTGCATTTCTCAACCTCACGAGGGTTGGGCCTAAATCGAACGAACCCAGCAGGCTTCCGTCGGAAAAGCAGTGGCCCAGGACCCTGCCGATACTGTGTGGGCTGGGTTTGGGCCCATAATATTCGGGATGCGACCTGGGTATGTGGCCGTGATTCTGATCGTGTAAAGGCGTTTTGAATCCTGCTATAAATAAGCCTACCAGCATGTAATTAACTAGGACTATCTCTGTTTTCTATTAATAGAGACAAACGCGACAAGAAACGTAGTTGCTATAGGATATCCTTTTAAAATAAGGACGAGATGAGCCTCGACAAAAATAAAGAAAAACGCACAAACTGCAGGGCCCTCGTTAAATGTATATATCGAAGCATTCAGTTCCCAAGGTGGGTCGTTTAGCAAATCTCACGACCCTCCCGGAATAATAACACGATAGCCTCTTTAAGTGCGTATCTAATAATTTTACCTTCTTAAATTCGGGTGCGCATTTATGTGACCCAAATCCAAATCTCGACGGATTCGAGATGTGTTTCTAATCACGGGTACATTGATTGTGACGTGGTTCAAGATGCGTGTCCATGACGTCACAAATTCCTTTTAAAAAACAAGAATGAGACGAGCCTCGACAAACAAAATGTACAAAAGTTGCGGGGCCCTCTAAAGGTATGTATAGATCAAAGTATTTAGAATTCGGGATGTGCCGTTTAACGAATTTTTACGACCTTCCCCAAAATAACAAGATGCTAGTTGCTTTAGGCGCGCCTTTAATAATTTATTTTCATTAATTCGGGTGCACATTTATGTGACCCAAATCCAAATCTCAACCGAGTCGAGATATATCGATAACCACGGGTGCATTGATGTAACGTGGTTCGAGATATGTTTTCACGACGTTGCAATTCTTGTAAAATAATAATAACGACAAAAGCGGTCAAAAGTTAAAATTTGCACATATGTTCAATTTGTATAAAATCAGATAATCAAGCCGAATATAACAGTTGAGCGACCGTGCTAGAACCACGGAACTCGGGAATGCCTAACACCTTCTCCCGGGTTAACAGAATTCCTTATCTGGATTTCTGGTACGCAGACTGTAATATAGAGTCATTCTTTTCCTCGATTCGGGATTAAAATTGGTGACTTGGGACACCCTAAATCTCCCAAGTGGCGACTCTGAAATAATTAAACCAATCCCGTTTCGACTGTCCTTTAATTGGAAAAAACTCCCTACGCACCTCGCGGTGCCGGAAAAAGGAGGTGTGACAGCTCTGGCGACTCTGCTGGGGACTTAACCCAGAACCAGTGGTTCAGGGTTAGAAATTCGAGCTCATATAAATTGTTATATTTGGTTTTATCTGATTTTTACATGATTGAGCCTAATGTGCTAAATGCTGCTTTTACCGCTTTGATATTACGTGAACTGTGTATAAACTGTGCCGAAACCCATCTCCTCTCTGAGTCTTCTAAATCATGAAGAAGGGTGTACTTCGTACGACTTCTTTTCTGTATAGTGTAAAATCCCAATTTAGAACGAGGTTCGGACAAGCTGAAGCAAATTTTATTTCTGAAGATAATTTAGACTTCATGCATTTAGATGTAGCTGATTACTTTGCACTCCCAGAAGGAGAAACAAGTCATGTAATCGGTAGTGAATCTGTAGAAATGTCAATATTTTAATTTTTGTTGTTTGTAATAGATAGTATGATTATGTAATTGTTGTACATAAATAAAAGTTATGCTTTGATAATGATGTTTACTATAATATATTTTATTTATGTTATTTTGAAGAATATGGATAACCCTCAAATTATGTTTGGATCAAAGACAAATCATGAAGATATTTGTGTTATTGATAGTGGAACAACTCATGCCATATTCAACGATCAGAAATACTTTTCTTATTTGCATAAGGAAAAAGCAAATGTTTCAACAATTTCTGGTAATATAAGTTTGATTGAAGGCTCCGGAAGAGCCATAATATTTCTGTCTAAGGGAACAAAACTTATTATAGACAATGCATTGTTCTCCTCCAAGTCCCGAAGAAACTTGTTGAGTTTTATAGATATCCGCCGAAATGGGTATCATGTTGAGACAATAGATGAAATGAACAGGGAATATCTTTGTATTACAAAGAATATTTCTGGCCAGAAATGCATTGTAGAAAAGTTACCAACTTTATCTTCTGGCTTATACTATTCAAAAATTAGTACAATTGAAGCACACTCTATCGTAAACCAGAAGTTTACGGATTCAAATACTTTTGTGCTTTGGCATGGCCGTTTGGGCCATCCCGGATCAATAATGATGAGACGAATTACTGAAAATTCGAGTGGGCATCCATTAAAGAACTTGAAGATTCTTACAAATGACGAATTTTCTTGTGATGCTTGTTATCAAGGAAAAATGATCACTAGACCATCACCAATGAAGGTTGGTATTGAATCCCCTGCCTTTTAGAGCGTATACATGGGGATATATGTGGACCTATTCACCCACCAAGTGGGTTGTTTAGATATTTTATGGTCCTAATAGATTCATCTTCAAGATGGTCTCATGTGTGCCTACTATCATCTCGCAACCTGGCGTTTGCAAAGCTATTAGCCCAAATAATTCGATTAAGGGCACAATTCCCAGATTATCCTATAAAGGCTATTCGCCTTGATAATGCTGGAGAATTCTCATCTCAAGCTTTTGATGATTATTGTCTATCCGTTGGGATAAAAGTTGAACATCCTGTAGCTTATGTTCATACTCAAAATGGCCTTGCAGAATCATTTCTTAAATGCCTGCAATTGATAGCAAGACCACTACTTATGAAAACAAAATTGGCCACTACTGCTTGGGGCCATGCTATCTTGCATGCAACATCACTTATCCGTCTCAGACCGACACATTATAATAAGTATTCTCCGTCACAATTAATTTTTGGTCATGAACCAAATATTCCCCATCTACGAATTTTCGAATGTGCTGTATATGTGCCAGTAGCACCACCACAACGTAGTAAGATGGGATCATAAAGAAGGATAGGAATATATGTTGGGTTTGAATCACCCTCTATTATTCGCTATCTTGAACCATTGATAAGAGATTTATTTACCGCTCGATTTGCAGATTGTCGGTTTGATGAAACGATACTATGAAGGGATCCCCTGAAGAGACCCAAAATCTGATTAGTTCTGAGATTCCTGAAGAAATCAATGAACCTGAAGCTCATGTGAGTGAGGAACTTTTAATAAGTTCGAACGGTGATGGGATTAATTTAAATCGATTTGAAATAGTGGTGGATAATATTTTTGCATATAATGTTGCACTTAATATTATGCAAGATAGTGAGGATCTTGAACCTCGATCTGTCGAAGAATGTCGACAAAGATCTGATTGGCCAAAATGGCAAGAGGCAATTCAATCGGAATTGAAGTCACTTGCTAAAAGAGAGGTCTTTGGACCAGTAGTCCAAACACCTGCTGGTATAAAACCAGTTGGTCATAAATGGGTTTTTGTGCGAAAAAGGAATGATAAAAATGAAGTTGAAAGATACAAAGCTCGCCTTGTTGCACAAGGATTCTCACAACGACCTGGAGTCGATTTTGATGAAACATATTCACCTGTTATGGATGCCATAACATTTCGATATCTCATCAGTTTAGCACTACATGAAAAGCTTGAAATACATCTAATGGATGTAGTTACAGCTTATCTGTACGGTTCACTTGATAATGAAATTTATATGAAAATCCCTGAAGGATTTAAAATGCCTAAAGCAAAATCTCAGGAAATGTATTCAATCAGATTACAAAGATCTTTGTACGGTTTAAAGCAATCTGGGCGCATGTGGTATAATCGCCTTAGTGAATATTTGTTGAAAAAAGGTTACATAAATGATGTTATTTGTCCATGTATTTTTATAAAGAAAATGGCATCAAAATTTGTTATACTTGTTGTTTATGTTGATGACATAAATCTTGTTGGAACTCCAGAAGAGCTCCAAAAGGCAATTGAATATCTTAAGAAAGAATTTGAGATGAAAGATCTTGGAAAGACAAAACTTTGTCTTGGTCTGCAAATTGAACATTTAGCAGACGGGATCTTTATCCATCAATCTGCCTATACAGAAAGGGTCTTAAAACGCTTTTACATGGACAAAGCGCACCCATTGAGTACACCAATGGTTGTTCGATCACTTGAAGTGAATAAGGATTTGTTCCGACCTCCAGAAGAGGACGAGGAACTCCTTGGTCCCGAAGTACCCTA
Organism: Nicotiana sylvestris; assembly: GCF_000393655.2. Classification (NCBI taxonomy): domain Eukaryota; kingdom Viridiplantae; phylum Streptophyta; class Magnoliopsida; order Solanales; family Solanaceae; genus Nicotiana; species Nicotiana sylvestris. The sequence continues at coordinate 23,148,124 of NC_091066.1, forward strand.
TCTCAGTGCAATTGGTGCACTAATGTATCTTGCTAATGCTACAAGGCCTGACATAGCATTTTCTGTTAATTTACTAGCAAGATATAGTTCTTCTCCTACACGGAGACATTGGAACGGGATTAAGCATATATTGCGATATTTAAAGGGAACTCTTGATATGGGTTTGTTTTATGCTAACAAAGATAGTGCAGACCTTGTTGGTTATGCAGATGCAGGTTATTTATCTGATCCCCATAAAGCTCGATCTCAAACCGGCTACGTATTTACATATGGAGGTACTGTCATATCATGGCGCTCCACAAAGCAATCTATTGTTGCTACTTCTTCAAATCACGCTGAGATAATAGCTATTCATGAAGCAAGTAGGGAATGCGTATGGTTGAGATCAATAATTCATTTTATTCGAGAAAAATGTGGTTTGGAATGTGAGAAAAGACCCACAATTTTATACGAAGACAATGCTGCATGCATAGCCCAATTGAAGGGAGGATTTATAAAAGGAGATAGAACGAAGCACATTTCACCAAAATTATTCTACACACACGATCTTCAGAAAAGTGGTGACATTGATGTGCAACAAATCCGTTCAAGTGATAATCCAGCAGATTTATTCACTAAATCTTTGCCAACTTCAACTTTTGAGAAGATGGTATACAAGATTGGAATGCGGAGACTCAAATATTTGAAACAAGGTTTTCATCAGGGGGAGTAAAATACGCGATGCACTCTTTTTCCCTTACTAAGGTTTTTTCCCATGGGGTTTTCCTTATAAGGTTTTTAATGAGGCACCTAACAATGCGTATTTACTAAATATGTATACTCTTTTTCCTTCACTGGGATTTTTTTCTCACGTGGTTTTTCCTAGTAAGGTTTTAATGAGGCACATTATCTTTTAATGAACATCCAAGGGGGAGTGTTATAAATATATTATATTATGGATGTTCATTTAGTACTCCGTTGTAAATAAGCTTCCTGAAGAAGCTTATCCATATGGGACTCCACCGTAAATATGTTTATCTATTTAGTACTCTATTGGAAATAAGCTTCCAGAAGAAGCTTATCACTTCGGTACCCGGTTATGGATAAATATTACCCCGGTAGAAGATTATCCATACCGGGTATAATAAGCTTATCCCTTCAGTACCCAGTTATGGATAAGCATTACCCCCGGTAGAAGATTATCCATATCGGGTATAATAAGCTTATCCTTTCAGTACTCCGTTATGAATAAACATTGCTCTCAGCAGAAGATTATCCATATCTGGTATAGTAGCAGCTTACACAACAACTTTCTTTCTTCTATAAATAAAAGAGATTTCAGTTCATTATGTACATCAGTTTAAATTCGAATAATATAACAGTTTCTCTCTATACTTGTCTTTACTTTACAGTCTTTATTTTATAACAGTTTTCAAATTCTAATTCTTTGTCCATTTCTTTTTTGGACCATGTGAGTAGCAAAAATTCTAATTTTCCATGTATTGACAAAGTGTTTAAGGTGACTTATATATTTTTATACTTAATATAAGCACTTTAATTAGTAATGATAGATAACACGTACGTCATCTTATATATTAAATATCATTGTCATTAGTTATTTTTATTTAAAATTCAAAAATTAAGTGAAAATTTGTTATAATAGGAACTCTTAATATTTAGAATTCAAAATTGAATAATATTTTTATCATATTAATTATTTTTTTACTTAAATTGCATAAAATAACTATAACTCCTTAGTTTAATTAATGTTAAAAGAAGAAAAAGCGAAAATTTAATTTCAAATTCCTATTATCAAGATCTAATAACAACTAAATAATGTATATGACCTATAAAGTTACACCGGTTGTGACAATGTTGTTTCGAATTAAGGAGAAATCAAATATCAATGTATATTTTCTTCTAATTTTAATGATAAGTTCAAATAAAATTATTATATTGTCAATTCAAACGAGAGAAATGAGTTTTAATATAATGATAAACAAGTAAACAAAAAATAATAAAGTCCACAAAAAATAAGTAAGAATTATTTGTTACTAAAATTGATAATATCAGTCTGTGCTCCTTCTATATTCAATGGTATTTTAGGCTCTCAAACTTTATGTCTTTTGCTTTGTAAATATATACAACTTTTAAATCTCTAGATGTTACTGACATTAGCGCTAAAAATATTTCACAATTCATAATTATATTAGTTAATAACCAAAAACACAAAAAGATATTGCTTTTTGTAAAGAAAAAAACAACATTGTTTTTGAAACCTTGATTTGAAGAGAGGTTGTTTCCAAATAGACCCTCGGCATCCTTCCCTCCAAGAACTTCCCACCTTGCTCTTGGGTAGACTCGAACTCACAACCTTTTGGTTGGAAGTGGAAGTTGCTTACCATCAGAACAACCTCTCTTGTCTTATTAAAATGAAGCAAGGAAAAAAAATATAATTATATTCTGACAAATAACATTTGTATATGATTATAAAACAATTAACGATTGAAAAATAATATTTTTGGAAGTTGTTTTTCAGTTATTCTTCACTTTCACGCTCCTAAAGGAGAGAATATATATCCGCGCTCTTTAATACATCGATGTCCAGAGTATATCAATTATCAAATAGCCAACTTCAGAGGGTAGCTAAGACTACAAATTGTTTAGGAATTGTTTTTTAACATACGGTCCATATTTTTTGCTAAGTAGCATAGTTCTTCTAGAATCCATTAATTAATAAGTAACTTCATTGCAATCTTAACCTCCTACTTATATGTATATATAAAATACATGATTATATGCCCGGATATAAAAAGAAAGCTCACTCTAAAGCGAAAAAGAGTTAATAAAAAATATAGCGATTGAATAATACCTTTTGCGATAATAATTCAATATTTTTTTAGATTTAATTTTATAATTCAAACACAAATTTTAATATAATATTTATGTACTTTTATAATTTTATATTTATTGAGATAAGATACACACGCAACACGCGTATTCTAAAACTAGTAAGAACAAATACTTATACATGAGGAGAGTTCCCGAGAGTTGTGATTAGAATAGGGTAAATATTAGGCTAAAGTAAGTAAGATTATTTTGGTACGTAGAAGTTTTTGCCATGGGTATTTTTGCCAAGAGGAAGATTAGAAACGGCTTCTGCTTTCGCTTTTGCCACGTGTATTTTTGCGAGGAAGTTAAAATTATTTGAGAGCTCTACTTGACTAGTTCAAAAAGATGTAAAAGAGAGTCATCTTATTATACAATTGCATATTCCATACGGACACACACCACAGTTATTTGCAAAGGACTCGATATGTATTTGGATGGTTATTATTTATTGTATTGTATCGTATTTAAAAAATATGATAATTTGTTTTGGTTGTCACTTAAGTTTTATTATATCGTATCGTTAAATTTGTCGTTACATAACGATGAAATGTGTCACTTTATGTAACGATCGATTTGGTGTGGTTGTATCGTTATCTTGTCTTTTTCTCCCATCTCACCCTTCATTATTATTAAATTATTTTATTTTATCATTTACCATACTTTTTATATAATAAATTACCCAGTTTTATAATTTTTCTTTATAATATCAAGTTTATTCTTCATATTACTGGTGTGTGATATCATGAAACAACAACAAACGATACAATCTATCTAAATAATGTATTAATCAAACGACAAAATACAATACAATACGATACGATATATTATGAAACGAGGAAATCAAGTTTTATATGTCTCCTTTATATAGTTATTTTAGGTGCTAATATACTGGTAGGAGTCAGCCTAACCCCTAGCCAATCCGGTAATGTTTGACTCAAAAAATATTGGAACCTTTTTGAATAAATCAATTAAAGAAAATGAAGGGGTAAATCTTAGCTAAGTATAATATATTCTAGAACGAAAAGTATAAAAGATGAACACAATGGATAATATTTCTCGATCTTGCGAAGATGAGTGAACGGACATTAACGATGCCAATCTTCTATGTAGAAAAGTATTACAGTTAGTGTTCTTAGCTAAACAAGCAAAAAGCCCCCCCCCCCCTACAAGGTTGTTTTTCCGCTATATATAAGGGACAAACCCCTTCTAAGCCCTAAAAAACATATCACAGGGAATATTCGAAAGAATATTCCTAATGCCCCCTATTCAACCTACACTATTGTAAAAGTCGTGCAGTCTCTGTTCGTTTGTTCCGTCGTCCTCCACAGGACGTCGAGCTACGCGGATCTCGTCATTTGTCGTATTTATCAATGGTCGTGGTCGTCCAAATTTGGATCCATACAGTTAGTCCCTCCGCTTGTCGAGGTTGTAACTTGGTGCATCCTTGATAAGCAGACACCACCCACTCTTGTGGAGAAATTTGGTCTTACGAAGCATTATGGTTTGGCTAATAATAGGAGGTCAGCGTGCTCAACAAGAAACAGGATAGTGTATCTTATCGGGAAATGAGGTCATCTCCTCGTGTGTCATCATTATGCGTGTTTTCAAGACAGGGGTTGAGGGCTTGTCGCTTCGATTTCGGTGCCACTCTGCAGCCTTCCGCTTCGATTCTGGCGCCACCAATCCTATAAATAGGTGGAGGGTTTGTTTTTTTCAAAAACTCTTGGCCATTTCATTTCTAGTAATCCTTTCTCATATCTATTGTGTTTGCTCCAGCGATTTTTCTGCTTCCTCTTCTCCTATTCTTCGTTCATAGCTTTCTTTGTTATTTTAACACCTTTTCTGTTGAAGAGATGCCTAGAACACATCGATCTCGTGAGGGGGGTTTCTGATGCCACTCCGTTGTCCTTGGCGCTCCCCTATAGCGGTGAGGATATGACGGTGGAAGAGGGGGACAACTTTCCCACCATGGAGGAGTTGTTGCCGAGACACCCCATGTCTCGAAGTGACTTTCTCAAGGATCCTCCTCCTCGTCCTATCCCTGTGCTCTCTGAAACGGAACAAGTTCATATCGATGCTCCCCGTACTAAATATGGCATCCCTGCTCAGTCGATACAAATGGAAGATCCTTCTCGGGATATGGTCGTGAGGGAAGAGGCCTCTTCCATACTGACCCCTCACTTCGTGGACGAATCCTCTAATGGGGACGAGTCGTTACTGAGGAAAAGGAGGAGAGTGGAGCTTAGGAAGGATGCGGCCATGGACGCCGGTAAAAGTAGGATGGGTACTTTTGGCGGGGAGGTTTCCCCAAACAAAAGGGGTTTACCCAGGAGGTGGCTCCGTGCGCTTCGCTGGGGGTGGCATATCGTCTAATGTTGGAGGTGTCCTACGCGTCGAGGGCGAAGGCTCGGGTTCGGACGTCGATCCGGAAGATGTTCGCGAGTTTTAAGAATGCCATACTCATGTGGAGGTTCGAGTGGAGGGTTCTGATCAGCATATAGTTATCCCTGAGGACTACAATTTATTGTTGAACTGTGATCAGGTGGCGTCTACTTTAGCCCCTTTATGTGCCGCCCCCGAGAGCGAGGCGCTTAGAGCGATGAGCGACATGGAGTTGTCTCGGAACGTCACCGGCATGGCTTTGCAGGTAGATTTCTTTCTCTTTCTTTTCGTCGTTGGGTTTACGTTGTTATTGTCGACCTGTCTTTTTATTTCAACCTTTTTTTGCCAGGCCCTTATCGTAGAGATCGAGCGCAAGCGTCGGTTAAGGAAGAGGGCGTCCATCTATGGGGAGATGTCTTCCAAATACCAAGACTTCCGCACCAAGTATCGTGCGATGGACGACATCTACCATCAGGACCCTGATTTCCAACTGTTCGCGAAAGGCATAAATAGAGGGAGGATCAGTTGGTGCGCAAGGTCAAGGAGTTGAGGGAGCGAGATGAAGACCTTATGAAGTCCGTGGCCCGCAATAGTGAACTCGAGGCGTCCCTTAAGGTAAAGGAAGATGAGCTCAAGTTAAGTAGAGGGGTGATGGCCGAGAATGTCGACCTGCAAGCAAAGATAGCCAGTTTTACTACCGAATTGGGTATGAAGATGACGGGGATTAACGAGCTCAAGGGTGAGTTGAGTGTGAGTGCTAATAAACTGGTGACTACTATTTCTGAAGTGACAGTCTTGGAGAATACCCTCTGTGTCTGTAGGTCGGAGTTGGCCAAGGAGAAGGAGTCATCCGCGCTTAAGGTAGCGGGGCTTGAGGGGCGTGTTAAGGAGTTGGAGGTGGAGCTATCCACATTGACTGGACAAGTGGCATCAATGAGAATGGAGGACGCGCGTCGACACTCGCAACCTTCTATGTCTCGTGCTTCGGCCGATCCTATTGTGCCTCGTCATTTATATGAGTTGTGGGTTTATGCTGAAGCCCAACTTGACGTGTACAAGGCTCTTCATGCCGATGGGAGGGCTTATGAAGTAGAACTTCAGGATAAGTGTGCCAAAGCCCGTGAAGCTCGTGAGGCATGCGGATATGATCTGCTTACGCCTGACGGAGATGATATCAACTCTGATGATACGAATCGTCTTGCCTCTGACTCTTGGTACGAAGATGGGTATGCTACTGTACATGATGTTTAATCTGGGTTCGTACTTACTTTTGCTTCAGGATTTTTGTAAGGGCGTCTCTGAGCCCACTATAAAGATAGGTGTTAGCAATTTTTTGTTGTAATGAAAAAATTGTTTTGTAGATTCGGTGTCAATCTTTATTATATTTATGATATCCTGGGTATTTGTCGAACTGTTAAGCCGATTTTGCTTCGAGTGATGTTGAATATATATTTTTGTTGATGGCCTTAGCCGTTAGGATGCTACTTTCGAGTTGGCGTCGAAGTAGTATCCCGTTGTTGTTTGAGTGAACTCAAACTCATGCTTTTGTCTATGGACTTAGCCATTGGGATGTTACTTTCGAGCTGGCGTCGAAGTAGTATTCCGTCGTAGTTCGAGTAAATTTAAACTTATACTTTTGTCGATGGCCTTAGCCATTGGGATATTACTTTCGAGCTGGCGTCGAAGTAGTATCCCGTCGTAGTTCGAGTGAAGTCGAACTTATACTTTTGTCGATGGCCTTAGCCATTGGGATGTTACTTTCGAGCTGGCGTCGAAGTAGTATCTCGTCGTAGTTCGAGTGAAGTTGAACTTATACTTTTGTCGATGGCCTTAGCCATTGGGATGTTACTTTCGAGCTAGCATCTAAGTAGTATCCCGTCGTAGTTCGAGTGAAGTCGAACTTATACTTTTGTCGATGGCCTTAGCCATTGGGATGTTACTTTTGAGCTGGCATCGAAGTAGTATCCTGTCGTAGTTCGAGTAAAGTCGAACTTATACTTTTTTCAATGGCCTTAACCATTGGGATGTTACTTTCGAGCTGGCGTCGAAGTAGTATCCCGTCGTAAGAGTGACGCTCTATTTCATTTGTTGGGAGTTTCGTGGATGCTAGTTTCATTCATACATTGGAGATTTGATTATCTTCATGTAGGAAATACATGTCGACTTTGTACATATAATGGAGATTTGGCTATCTATACCCAGTCCCTTCATTACTCGACATGGAGATCACGTCGACGGGCGGGGTAATGAACAAAACCTCGGACCTCAAGGCGTCCCCTTTGCCGCCTCATTAAAAACCTCATCGAGAAAACCCGATTGGGACAAAACCCAGATGAGGGAAAAAGAGTACGACTTAGGCAACGCCTCTTTTCAGAAGTGAAAGTATTTGAGATGGGCGACATTCCAATTGTTTTGGAGTAGTTTTCCTTCCATTGTCTCTAACTGGAATGCTCTTTTGTTTGCTGCCGCCGTGATTTTGTATGGCCCGTCCCAATTTGTTCCCAGTTTTCCCTCACTAGGGTCTTTCGCTGCTTGTGTTTTAGCTTTGAGGACGTAGTCTCCGACCTTGAGTGGTCGTACTTTGTCCTTCTTGTTATAGTACCTTTCTGCTTGTTGATTTTGGGCTACCATTCTTACGTGGACCATATCTCTTCGTTCTTCGGCTTCATCCAGGTCTTGTAGCCTACTTTCGTCATTACTTGGTCCGCTTTCATTGGAGTGTCTCAGGCTAGGTTCTTCGACTTCGACAGGTATAACCGCGTCAGTCCCGTAGACTAGTGAATATGGCGTCTCGCCTGTGCTAATTTTTGGCGTGGTGCGGTATGCCCATAGTACTTCTGGCAGCAGTTCAGGCCATAGCCACTTGGAGTCCTCTAGCTTCTTTTTCAATATATTCAATATCATTTTATTGGAGGATTCGGCTTGGCTGTTGCCGGCGGGATAGTATGGTGTGGAGAGTATTTGCTTGATGTGCCATTTTTCAAAAAACTCGGTTGTCTTCTTTCCGACGAACTGAGGTCTGTTGTCACAGCTGATTTCTTTGGGAATGCCGAAGCGACATATTATATTTTTCCATATGAATGCGATAACTTCTTGCTCACGTATTTGTGTGTATGCACCTGTTTCCACCTATTTAGAAAAATAGTCAGTTAAAACCAAAAGGAAGCGTACCTTACCTCGTCCTGCTGGGAGGGGTCCGACAATATCCATCCCAAACTTTATGAATGGCCATGGCGAAGTGATGTAATGCAGGAGTTCTCCTGCTTGGTGTATCATAGGGGCATATTTTTGGCACTGTTCACATTTCCTAATGTAGTATGCGGCTTCTTTTTTCATGGTAGGCCAGTAGTATCTTGCACGGATGAGGCATCTGATGAGGGTAAGTTTTTCCGTATGGGCACCGTAGTGCCCCTCGTGTACTTCTTCTAGTACCCGCCTTGTTGGATTTGGCCAAAGACATTTTGGCCAGGGGGCCCCCGAACTTCCTTTTATAAAGATCATAGTTTACGAGGGTGTATCTGGCCACCTGTATTCGGAGCTTTTTGTCTTCTTTCTTATCTTGTGGGAGCGTCCCTTCCTACAAATATGTTATGATACAGTTGTTCCAGTCCCAAGTTAGGTTTATACAATGTACCTCGACCTGGTCTATTGCGGAATAGAGAGGGGTGACCACATTTTCCTTGTCGATATTTCTGGTGGTTGCTGCTAACTTGATGAGACCGTCCGCTTCGATATTCTGTGCCCTAGGTATCTGGTCGAGGCGGCATTCGTCAAATTCTAGTAGCATTTTGTGAATTTCTGACTGGTACTTTTGTAATCTCTATTCTTTGATTTGGAAAGTCCCAATGACTTGGTTCACCACGAGTTGAGAGTTGTAATGGAGGACGAGTTGTCGAGTGCCATATTTGAGGGATAATTTCAATCCTGCAATCAGAGCTTCATACTCGACCTCGTTGTTAGTCATATCGGGGCACCGTATGGACTGGAGAATTACTTTGCCCGTAGGGACTTTGAGGATGAGTCCCAGTCCCGATCTCGATGCATTAGATGTGCCGTCGGTGTAGAGGACCTAGAGGTCGGAATGTGCGGAAGCACGGAGCACCTCCTGCTCTACTTCAGGAAAAATTTTCGCGCTAAAATCGGTGACACAATTGGCGAGCACTTGTGACTTTATAGCAGTTCGCGGTTGATATGTTATATCGTGCTCGCTTAGTTCTATAGCCCATTTGGCCAACCTGCCCGATAGTTCGGGTTTGTGTAGGATGCTCCTGAGGGGGAAGGTCATTACCACTTTTATGGGGTAACATTGAAAATATGGTCTAAACTTTCGTGAAGCTACGACTAACGCCAGAGCTACTTTCTCAAGGTGGGGGTACTTTGTTTTGGCATCAATTAAGGTTTTGCTGATATAATAAATTGGAGATTGCATACCTTTATTTCTGCGGGACCAAAACTGCACTTACCGCGACTTCAAAAACTGCTAGATACACCAGGAGGCATTTGCCAGGGTCTGCCTTGACAAGTAGTGGCAAGGAGGATAGGTACACTTTCAGTTTTCTTAAGGCATTAACGCATTCTGAATTCCACTGTAGTCCGTGATCCTTCCTTAGTATGTTGAAGAATTTATGGCACCTTTCCGATGATCGTGAGATGAACCTCGACAGGGCAGCTATTCGTCTTGTCAATTTCTTTACCTACTTTTTGCGGGTTAATGTCTCCGGTATTCCTTCAATGGTATTGATCTGATCCGGGTTGACCTCGATACCCCTTTGCGACACCAAAAAATCGAGGAACTTGCCTAAGGTTATGCTAAAGGTGCACTTATCGGGATTCAGTTTCATTCTGTATTGCCTCAATATTTCGAAGGCTTCCTTCAAATGACAATGTGGTCCTCCTTCCTTTTCGACTTAACTAGCATGTCATCGATGTAGACCTCCATAGTCTTGCTGAGTTGTTATTTGAACATTTTGGTGACCAACCTTTGGTACGTCGCCCTTGCATTCTTAAATCTGAACAGCATGACTCTGTAGCAGTACGTTCCTTGGTGGGTGATAAAAGTAGTTTTTTCTTGGTCTTCTTCTGCCATTAGGATTTGGTTGTAACCAGAAGAGGCGTCTAAGAAGCTCAATAGTTCGTGCCCTGTAGTTGCATCGATGAATTGGTCGATGTGTGGTAATGGAAAAGAATCTTTTGGGCATGCTTTGTTCAGGTCGGTGAAGTCGATACACATCTGCCACTTCCCGTTCTTTTTTTTACCATGACCACATTGGCAACCCACTGAGGATACTTCGATTCTCGGACGGAACCATTAGCGAGCAACTTGTCAATTTCTTTGTTGACTGCATTGTTGATCGCGACATTGAACTTTCTCTTCATTTGCCGCACTGGCAGGTAAAGAGGGTCGACATTCAGCCTGTGTGTGGCGATGTCCCTTGGGATTCCCGGCATATCTGAATGGGAAAAGGCAAACAAATCGGCATTGTTAGTTAAGAACTCATGGAACTTACCTAGTTCTGAGAGGTTGTGTCTGATATGAGCTTTTTTCGTATTGTCGGTGTTGTCCAACTGAACGGGGTCGAGGTCTTCTACGACATCTGAGTCTTTGATGGACTCTATTTGTATGTCAGGTTTGGTTCCCGATATGGTTGATTGCTATGCTTCCGCACTTTCCCCCCTTTAGTTGTTGGGTGTGTGTGCAATCTTGGGCAATTCGGTAGCATTCTTGGGTGGTGAGTTGCTCGCGCCCGGATGCTGAATATTCTAAGGGTGGGCGCCTAGTTCGGTTCGGTTATGAATATTATCGGTTTTGCCTATCGGTTATCGGTTTACAAATACGATAAACTGATAGCCAAACCGATAAGATATTGGCTATCAGTTAATCGGTTATCAATCATTATCGGTTCGGTTATTGATTTACCCGATAAGATAAAACAACAAAAACAGTTTCACAATGTATAAAACTATTTTGCAATGTATCGAGATAAAATAGTTTTACAATGTACCGAACCAAAACAGTTTCGCAATATTGGTATAAAAACATCTTCTTTGCATGCTAAAAAAGTTTTATAAAATAGCTTTCTTTGTAATTGAGAAGTGAGAACAGTTCAGTAAATAGAATAGTTATATAAAACAGTTCTGAAAAAATTGAGAACAGTTCTATAAATAGAACAGTTCTCAGTTCTGAAAAAAATTCTGCAACATAAAACAATAGAAACAGTTAACAAAAGTTGCAACAGTAGAAACAATAGAACTAATAGTTCTGCTAACCATAGAACTAAATCTGCAACAATAGAACAGAGTTCAACACTAATAGTTCAACACTTCAACTAATAGTTCAACACTACAAACAGTCCAAAGTAATAGTTCAAACACATTAATAACAATACAAAGCAGTAGCAACCTTAAGATTAACAAGTCCAAAGTCCAAACATAGTACTAATAGTTCAAATTCAAGTAAACAACACAACAACTACTCAATCCTTATAGGCTTCACCAAATTGCGCTCCAAATAATGCTAAACATGCCTCATTAAGGACTTAATACCAATTTCTCGTGCATTGTAACGTAAAACAAGGTGACAATAACTATATCTTACTTTCCACCATCCATCGTCACCTTCTTCAATCCTTTCATAGTGACTCCAAACATGTGAGATAGCTTTGAGTTCCCAGTTTGTTTTAGTTCAGGACTACGAGTGAGCCACTGAACTATGAAACCCTAGTATGTATATACTTAAGGGTAAACTAGTAAATTCACTAATCCTTATTGGGTTATCGGTTTTACCAATAACAGAATTGCCAAACCGAGCCCGAACCGATAACCCAATAAAAATATTTTCCACCCGTTACCAAACCGTTAACCCAATAACCCAATAAATAATTAATGGTTCGGGTTATCGGTTTTACCCGATATATGCCCACCCCTAGAATATTCCCCATGGGGTAGGAAATTTGATTACTTGATAGAAACTTGAAGGAACAGCTCGCATGACGTGTATCTATGGACGCCCTATAATATATTGTAGGTTTTTTCCTGGTTCATGACGTGAAACGTCGTTTCCAGAGTGACTCCTCATGCCAAAACGCACAGCACTATCCTCCAAAGGTTCATTCCATGGTGGTATCTGACTTATCGAAGATGATACTATCTTCGAGGTCGTCGTACCGTTCATAAGCGATTGTTCACTTGAGTTTGTGTGTGGTGTGAATTTCACATGGTTGATTACCGTATCATCGCCGCCGCCAATGATCATTTGTATGGTACGAGATGGTGAAGGTGGTTTTGGGGGTCCTTGAAGTTGATCGCATCCACGAGCGAAGTTAACCCATCCTCGATCGCTCAACAGTTCTTTCAGGTGTCCCTGGTTTAGCATCCTTACCACTTCCTATCGCAGACCTATGCAGTCTTCGGTCTTGTGTCCCCTTTCCTAGTGGAATTCACACAGAACGTTCGATCTCCGGGTGCTCGGATCCGACTTCATCTTTTGCGGCCACTGCACCTTTGTGCCAAGTTTTTCTAGTGCATACACTATTTTTGAAGGAGAAACGCAAAAGTTATGAGTAGATAACAGTGAAGGCATACCTCTTTCATTTTGGTGTGGCACGGTGTGTCGAGGCGTGACGTCTGCATGTCGTGGTGGAGGCGGGTTGGATGCCCGGATGTAGGGCCGATGCCTTTCTTGATTGAAATGGGATAGTCGATCCCTTTGACCATCGTTGCAGCGATCTCTCCTTATTTCGGTTTGGACCGATGTTAGTTGTTGGAGCAGACCATTTAAGTCGTCCTCATCTACTCTTACTTAGGCACAATAGGCATTATGGATTTTTTCCCACGTGGTGGGAGGGTATTTCATGAGTCTACTTTGCAGTTTTTTGGTTGCTTTCGAGCCGCTTCTATTTAACCCATTTTGGAAGGCTGCTACCACCATCCCTTATGATATGTTCGGTAAGCTCATTCTTACCTGTTGAATCGGGCTAGGAAATACCGAAGTCCTTCGCCTGTCGTCTTCCTAACGGCGAAGATGTCATTTACCCTGGCTTCTGCCTTTTTCGCTCCTACATGGGCAGTGACGAATTTATCTGCCATTTCTTCGAATATTGATATTGACCGTGCCGGTAGTTGGGAATACCATGTCAGCACTCCCCCTATCAGAGTTTCGCCGAACTTTTTCAGCAACACCGATGGCACCTATTCTTTTGACAGATCATTGCCTTTTACTATAGTGACGTGGTGGATTATGTGATCTTCCGGGTCCGTGGTCCATCGTATATTTTCAAGTATGGTGGAATTTTGAAGGTTTTTGGAATAGAGTGGGGGGCCACCCCTTCACTGTATGGTTGCTCAACAAATCGACCTACGTCACATTTTGGTAGCAATGTCAGAGCGCCCGGTATTTTATCGACCCTTTCTTGATGCTCCTTCATCTGATCGCGGAGCGTTTTGTTCTCATTTTCCATTTCTTCAATTTTCTTTAAGATGGTCGCAAGTGCATCGTTACCTGCATTAATGAGAGCATGGGTGTTACATGTGCATGGACTTTCTAGCTCATCGGCGACAGTTGCAGTTTCTGCGTGTATTGTGCCTCTGATATCCCTTTGAACGGGTTTGTCGAGTATGTTGCTCAAGGTGTTTTTCAACCACTCTTCTAATAGCCTTTTCACAGCCGGTGGTGCTTCTCCTGCTGCGGATGTTGAGTTTTCCCTCTCGCGAGAGACAATCACGCTTTTGTGTGAAGGGGTTGAGGCATCTCCCTTAGGTGCAATGCTTGGTGTTGCATTTTCATTGTCTTCCCTGCCGGCTTCGTTGTTGGAATCTAGAAGGTTGTTCGTGACACCTACTATTGCCTTTAATCTTGCCTCCCCCTTTTATGCCATTGTTGGTCTTTGCGAGGCTAAGAAGAGGTTATTATCCCTTTCAAGGATCTAGACGAAACTAAAATCTCAACTATAGAAATCCCCACAGACGGCGCCAAATTGTTTGACTTAAAAGATATTTAAACCTTTTTGAATAAATCAATTAAAGAAAATGAAGGGGTAAATCTTAGCTAAGTATAATATACTCTAGAATGAAATGTATAAAAGAAGAACACAATGGATAATATTTCTCGATCTTGCGAAGATGAGTGAACGAACATTAAGGATGCCAATCTTCTATGTAGAAAAGTAGTGCAGTCAGTGTTCTTAGCTAAACAAGCAAAAAGTCCCCCCCCCCCTACAGGTTGTTTTTCCGCTATATATAAGGGACAAATCCCTTCTAAGCCCTAAAAGACATATCATAGGGAATATTCAAAAGAATATTCCTAATACTCCCTATTGGACCTACACTACTGTAAAAGTCATGCCGTCTCTGTTCGCTTGTTCTGTCGTCCTCCACAGGACGTCGAGCTACGCAGATCTCATCATTTTTTTGTATTCATCAATGGTCGTGGTCGTCCAAATTTGGACCCATACATGTAACTCCATATAGAAAGAGGAATTCGTTAATTGATAAGGAGCTCAAAGGATATTGAGAGCTCTTATCCAATAAGAAACTTTATAGTTGTTTGGACAATATTTGGTTGAAGTTGAAAAGAATAGTTCAAATTAAAGTTAAAATTGAAAAAGTGTATTTTTAAGTTGAAGTTGCATTTGAAAATAAATATCATTTGAAAAAAAAGTTAAAAATTTGTGTGTAAAAATAGTTTACTTGTTGTAACGACCCGGCCGGTCGTTTCGAGAATTTAAGCTCTGTTCGGCAGCGTAACATCCTGAACAGCTTCATATTATGTGTATCGATTTGCATGCATGGTTGAATTCAGTTACCGGATGATTCATAATCGAATTGGAAGAAGGATTCTAGTTTTAAAAGCTTAAGCGGTGAGAATTTGACTGGAATTTCACTTTTGAGTAAACGACAACTGAATGGTTTTGGATGATCTCAACAGCTTCGTATGGTGATTTTGAACTTAGGTGTGCATGCATCCGGATTTGAATTTGGAGATCTGTAGGGTAATTTGGAGCATTTCGGTGACAGTTGGAAAAGTTGAAGTTTGGAAAATGGAGAAGTTTGACCAAAAGTTGACATCGGGGTTGGAATGCGATTCTGAGAGCTGGAACACCTCCGTTATGTCATTTGGGACTTGTCTGCAAAATTTGGTGTCATTTCGGGTTGGTTTGATTGGTTTCGGCACGAGTTCTCGAAGTTGGAAGATTTGGAAGTTCATAGTTCGATTCGTGATGTGATTTGTATTTTCAGCATTGTCTGATGTGATTTGAGACCCCGAGCGAGTCCGTGTTAGGTTATAGAACTTTTTGTGGTTTTAGATGGGGTCCCGAGGGCCTCGGGTGTGTTCCGGGTGGGCTATTGGTCAATTTCTCCTATGTTTGAACTGTTGTTCTATTTTTCTGGTGTTCTTCTTCGCGATCGCGATGCTCCTTCTGCGTTCGCGAAGTGTCTCTACTGACCACCTCGATATCCTTCTTCGTGTTCACGTTCAAACTCTTGCGTTCACGAAGGTTTGCTTTTTCCCTTCATCACGTTCGCGATTAGCCACCCGCATTCGCGAAGCTCTTCCTGGCAGCCTCATATTTCTTCTTCGGGTTCGCGTTCGCGTAGGTTCTGTTCCTTTTTCTTCCCGTTCGCACTTCTTCCCTTTCTCGAACGCGAGCCTTTCTCCGCGTTCGCGATGCTTTAGAACCTGGACAAAATATAAGTTTTTCAAATCGAAGGTTAGGGCATTTTCATCATATTTTGACTTGTAGAGCTCGGTTTTGAGCCATTCTTTGTGGGTTTTTCAAGAAAATTGATTGGGTAAGTGGTATTCACCTAGTATTTAATATATTCCATGATTTTACCTTCATTTTTATCATTTAATTTGTGTTTTGAGTTGAGGAAAATGTTATTTTGTTTAGAAAGTTTTCAAAATGAAAATTATGATTGAAGAACGAAATGGTATCGAAATTTGATAATTTTAGTATAGTTGAACTCGTATCGGATGGGTGTTCCGGTTTTGTGAAATTCACCAGGTTCCGAGGCGCGGGCACGGGGGTTGACTTTTGGGTCGATTTTAAGATTTTGATAAAGATTAAGACTTTATGAACCAGAATAATTTCATATGAGTTTTATTTGTGCTTTGAAGTTATTTTGGTTAGGTTTGAGCCGTCCGGAGGTTATTTCACCCGAGAAGTTTATTTTTGAGTATCGGTTTGTCTTCTTTGAGGTAAGTGTCTTGCCTATCCTTATGTGGGGGAACTACCCCTTAGGATTTGAGTCTTCTATGTTGATTGTAGTCTGTGTACGCGGGGTGACGAGTGCGTGCTCAGACTTATTTGTGGGAAGTTGGCCTTTTAGGGTTCTTAGGTCCTTATATTCACTGAGTATGAAGTTGTTCTTAATATGATTGGGTTCCTATTTACTAGTTTCACCTCTACATGCTTTAATTAAAATTAATTGCTTTAGGATTCACTCTTATTGCCTATTTGACTCTTATTTGACTTAACTGAAGATTTTACCCCTTATATATCATGCTATCTTTTCATAACTGCTTATCTTTATTTGAAATTATTATTATCTCATCCTATAATTGTTTAGTCTTAATTGAGGTTATGATTATCTTTCCGCTGCTTATCCTTAATAGCATTGTTGAATATCCTTCGTAATTGCTCAAACTTAAAAGAAGTTTAGGTATCATATATCTTAGTTGACTTGTCTTTATTTGGAATTATGTGACCCGTGCTAGCTTCCTTGTTGTTGAATTGTATATTGTGGGATCGTTGCTACATATTAGTTTTCCCTTATTGAGTTGTTCTCTTTACGCCTAGCATTCTTTACTATGGTTATTACTTGAGTTGATTTACTTGTTGTACTGTGTATTATTGTCACTGTTGCTATTGTACTAGTTGTGGTGATGCATGATCACGCCCAACTATGCCTTATAAAAAGGACAAGCAGTCGTTGCAAATATAATCTGAGTATTTAGCCCAGAGTCGAATCCCACGGGGAATTAACCTACCAATTACTTTTGTCAGACTCACTGAATTCTCTGTAGTCAACTTCCCAGATATTTTGAATAACACTTGGTGATAATTCTACTAACTATAACTGAATAAAATTAAGTAAACTAAAAGCTAATTATGATTGAGTTGTAAACAAATAAGAGAAGGATCTAAGGTTGTGATTTCCCCTATTGATGGAATCCTTTCCTGTTATGTTTCACATAGATTTGCCTAATCGTCTCTATCGATTGTTGATACCCAATTTTTTCCTATGTATACATAATACTTTCAAAATAGCATATACATGCATACATAAGCATACCCAAGTGTTTTAGTATTTTTCCGATCTTTTGAAGAGTTTTTTAAAAATTAATTTACTATCAATTTTAGTAGTACTAAATCCATAATTATTCCCAAAATCATCAATTTTGGTGAATAATTTATTTTATTCCCATATTTATACCAAAATATAGTTAATATAATTTTTGTAGATTTTTACAAATTTATTTGGTATTTAAAAGACTAAATTGCATGCAATTGCAATTATAGCCTATTTAAGATTAATAGCATTTTATAATTGTGAAATTTGTTCCAGTATTTTTAAATTAATATTTGTGTATTATTAACTGGCTCAGTGCTTTTAATTTGCTTCTAAAATCATTTTTACCATTTTTATAAAATAAAAGGGAAAAACTGGCCATTTAACATTTAGCCTCATTTCATTTCAATTACAGCCTATTTACATTTCAATTTTAGCCCTCAAATTAACCCAATCCTAACCCCCAGCTGGACCAGCCCAATTTCATCTTTTACCCGACCCATGACCCAATTAAAAAACCGGCCCGGTTTCCCATTTGATTCAGGTTGTTGATCATTTTGATCAACGACCATAATTTCCCCTTTCCTTTTTAATTTTTCAAACACCCTTAACCCTAATCACTTTCACCTAACTAGCCGCCATTGAATCCCTTCACCTCTCAAACTCTCTCAAAGGTTCTTCGGAACCCTAGTCGACCTCCACCCTTTTCAACCGTTACTTCATCGGAATCCATGGCTTCTCAGGCCATGGATGGCCCGTACTCACCCCCTCCACCATCAAATCGTGGTTGTTTGAAGCTTCGAGGCCCGACTCCGATGGCTCTCTTCAGAGTCTTCTCATATCTGCAATTCTATGGCTTCTCCGGCCATGCTCCGGCATATTCAAGCATTAGGAGCCTGATTCTAACTCATCCGATTCAAGATCGGACCTTCTTCCAAGACTTCTCATTTCTAGGGTTTCGCCGAAACCCTAAGTTATTCGAGGTTCTTTCTCTGTTTGTTTGCTTAGATTTGTGTTGTATCTATGCTTTACTTGACATTTAAAGTGTTTTCCCCAAATTTTCTTTTCAAAATCGTTTGTCTTCGATTTAGGGTTTCTGAAAGTTTTTTTTTTTCAAAAAAACATCTTTTTGATTGTTCCTCTTCTTTCTTTATGTGTGTTTGTATATATCATGCTCGTGTGACTTCTTTTACTACGCATGTACTATCCTTCTACTTTTCTTCTATACATGGTACTCCTGTGCTCACATGATTATCCTTGTTATGTTTTCATTACTCTTCTACTATATTGTGAAGTTCTTCAATTTTGTATGCTTTACTGGACTCTGTTCGTGTTCTTCCTAAATGTGTTTCATCTACCGTTTCTTAAGTTTGTATCACTTTTCTTCTGAACTTGCTTAAGTTCTGAGTTTTTCTCAAAACGTGTTCTCCATGCTCTTGACTGTGTATCATGTCTGTTTGTTTCTCATGAGTCTCTGAAAGAGACCTCTAAGCCGGTTATCTGTCCTTTCATCTCTGATTCTGATTAAAGTTGAAAACCCTAGGCTTTGGATTTTGGCAAGTTTTATCTTGGACTAGGGTTCTACTTTGGGACCCTGGACTCTCAGACTCATTATGAGTCTACAAACTGAACTCGTATCCCTTTGCTTATGATTCTAAACCTTTCTATGTTAGACTCTTTTCTAAGTAACATGACAGTTCCTTCTTGATTCACCTATTTGTATGCTTTATATATGAGAAACTCTGCTTTCAAGAGGTTTTTACCAACTAATAATTGATTCCGAAATCCTCTAATGGGGGTTTGATTGATTGTTACTGATTTTCTTTGATTGAACCTCCTTTACCTTTTTCTGACTTGGTTCTTTCGAATTGAATTTGTAATTTTGATTTCCCTGGCTGTTTGATTGATTCCCTTTCCTTATTTTTCACAAACCGTGTACCATTGGACTTTTGCCTTAAATAAACCCTATGTATTTACCCTTCTTGTACTACTTTGGAAAAGATTTTAATCCAATTCTTTCCTTAATTCTCTTCTACCCGTTTGAAATCAGAATCCCTTAACTTAAGGGAGATTCTGTGTGATTTATTGCAAACTATTCCCTTACCTTTTCTTACTTGCTTTTTGCACTATAAAAGGGGCATGACCCTTCTGCACTTAGACACCTTGAACCTTCAGTTCAATACTTCGAATTCAACACTTTACACACACACCTCTCAATTATAATACTCTTTCAACATTCTACTCTTTCTAAGATCTTTTGGAACTGTTTGCTTGCAACTTGGCTTTCTCAAGACTTCTTTTACTTGTTTGTTTTCCCTGAAACTGGTATGTTCTAATTTAACTTTTCTGCCTCACTCCCCTATGTTTTTATTTACAGTTTCTGCAAGCTTGTTTACTTTGCTGTTCATGTTCAGTGATTAATGGTAACTATGTAAAAAAAAATTCTTTGCATCTGCTATTTGTTATGAATTCCCAATGCCCTCACTCCCTTCTATGTGTTTGAGTTAAGATTCATGGCCCGACAGCATCCAAATTGCTGCTTAGGTCTGAACCTAATCCTCAATGGATCCCAACTCTCAAAATATGGCTAATAGGCTAGTCAGGGGTGTGCCAACACTCCTGATTGTTGGGCATGACCACCAGCCTGCCATGGCCTTCCCCTAAATCCCCTCTATGCACTTACATTTACTCTTAGATTCTAGGTGTTGCGCCCCTCTTATGAGCCTTGCTTTGGGACCTTGAGTTCCCTCTGAACTTGGACATCTGAGAGCTGGCATTTCCACACTGTACTATGCTCTTAATTCTGCAATATTTGGGTTGAAAGCACTGCCCGGAGTCCATTTGAGGCTCTTGAGGAACTTTGACACATCCCAAATAAGAGAAGGCTTTGGAAATCTAATCTTGGAAGTTTGTTCACCTCATATTGTTGGACCTTGAGTCTGAATTAGGCTCCTTGGTTGTAGCTTAATTTCTGATGTAATTTTACTTTTCTTAATTCATTCTTGTCTGTACTATGTTGTAATGTTCTAGTGAAAAAGGGGGAGTCACTTATGTATGCAAAGGGTAGACAACATGCTCATAGGTGTTACCATTTATAATTTCTGCACTTCTGCACTAGAAATCCTGCCTATAGGTTTTCCGAACCTATGCATATATAGAAATCCTGCCTATAGTTTTCTGCATTCATGCACGTCATATAGAAATCCTGCCTATAGTTTTCTGCATTCATGCACGTCATATAGAAATCTTGCATATAGTTTTCTGCATTCATGCACGTCGTATAGAAATCCTGCCTATAGTTTCTGCATTTCTGCATCTTACATCTATCATTAGGCAAACAGTCATAGGTTAAATAATAATCAATTGCATTCTAGATACCATGTCTATAGGAAGCCTGCACTTTCATAATCGTTTTAAAACAACAACGCCTAGAAATCATGCCTATAGGAGTAACCTTTGAATCTGATTCGCTTATGTCATCTGCAAGCTTAAAATCAGTTACAATGTTGTCTAAAATCTGCAGAACTTTCATTTTTTTATAATCAGTAAGTTTTCTTTAAAATCAGAGAAAGCACTGTTAGATATCATGCCTATAGGTCTCACTTAGGCAAAACATTAGGTAATTAATTAACTGCATCAGTCTTTGATAAATACAACCAGGGAAGGCTAATTCAGACTCATCATCTGAGAAATATGTGATGAATCAGCCTATCCCACGCTTTAATTTGACTTCAGACCATAACCAGTACATGCAAGACATGTTAAACAATCTGTCTTTAAATGAAGAGGCTTGTTCGAGCCCTTTAAACTATTATGTGTTATACTCATACCTGCCTTATATGTTTTGATTGTCGCCCTAGGATTTTGTCCTTTTAAAACTCTGAAAACCAAATCTCCCTTCCCTTTAGGACTAGTAGTCCCAAATGCCTCCGGGACTGATAGGATTGGGGCGGGTACTAGCATGCAATAAGTAACGATACTATTCCGCGCTTAATACCTTAACGGGATGGGAAAGGGTTGATATGGATATGATGACCGGTGCACTAATACCACGTGCAACCCCTCTTCTGAGGAGCGATTGCCGGGTATTGCATTGATGTGATTCATATTGTTTGTAAACCTAGGACCCCCATTTCTTTTAACTTGTTTTATTATCCGAACTATTTCTGCTTTCCTTATTCTCTCCAAACTTTCAATTTGCTTGCAATAAGATGTGAAAATCCCCTTCTATTTGAGGCCTTAATTGCTTACTTGATTATGTGAAGTCACAATTGTAACATGGCCGGGAACCACACTAGTGGATCTTGAGGGGTGCCTAACACCTTCCCCTCGAGATAATTTCTAGCCCTTACCCGAACTCTGGTTCTTCAAACTCAAACCCTTCTTAGTGTCCTAATGCACTTAATCATTAGGTAACGACTCTTCAATTTCCAAAACCCAATTCCCAAAAGGGAACGGGTTGTCATCCTAAATGTCACAAGCCCGATTTTGCGAGAAAAAGGGGGCGCGACAGCGTGGCGACTCTGCTAGGGATATTCTTTAGGCTTTTACCATTTCATGTTATTTGTGACTTTACTGCATCTTTATTGCCTTTATTTAATGTCTTTATTTCTCTTCTATTACGAAACTGACTTGGCTCCTTGTTTCTTTTCTTTAATGCTTTCCTTTACTGCTTTCCTTTAATACTGTTGTAATTATGAGCAATTATTGTAATCATTACTTTATGAATGTGCAAATACATGACAACTTGTTTCATTCTTGTAACTGCATATTCAACATCATATTCCACTCGTGCCAAACAAAATACCATAGCAACGCTTATAATGAGTGATTACGCCCTTCCGATATCATTACCCCTAAATTTGGCAAAGGCGTATTTGCGGTAAAACCAGTCGATCAACGGTGTAGTCAACGGTTATGTGCCTTTCCCTCTTGAGTTGTCCACTCAAGGGTACCCATCTAATACCTCATAGAAACCCTACTTTATTCAATTGTGCATGCATCACTGTCAAAACCTAGCCGAGTCAGTTATGTTGTCCACATAATGACTCTTTAAGATAGCCTTGTCCAAAGTCCACTGGGTTCCCTGGGAACCCAAACGGACGTTACCATATTCTGTGCATTTATTTGGAGAACTAAATGCTGCTTATGCTAATTATTGGTTTAAATGGCTGAGTCCGGCGGGGTAAGGGTCTAACACTTTGTTTTGCAGAAATGAGGCACGAAATCCCCAGATTTGGCATGGTCACCAACATTCACCCAAGGTTGCTAAGCTGGTGGGAGGATCTTCACTCCAGTGATCAGGCTCTTGTCCGGAAATACCTAGGAAATTTGCCTTCACTCCTGGAGATCCAACCCAACAACAAAATCATAGAGGTTGCTACTCTGTTCTGGGATTGTGATAGGTCTGTGTTTCGCTTCGGGGAGATTGAGATGACACCTCTGCTCGAGGAAATAGGAGGATTAGTTGGTATTCCGTGGGAGACTCCGGGTTTACTTATGCCGGAAAATTGCAAGGGTAGGGGTTTTCTTAAAATAATGGGCCTAAAGAAAAACACATATTTGACCTGTTTGAAGGATTCCTACATTCCTTTCGACTATCTGTACAAAAGGTACGACCATAGTAACTCCTACCGCACTTACCCAGATGAATTCGCCCTTACCTCATTGGGCATATCCACAGAAGGGTCTTTGTCTTTATGTTCTGCTTCTTGGGGATGATAGTGTTTCCTATGAAGAAAGCAAGGATTCAAACCAGGTTAGCTATGGTCACTAAAACCTTAATGGAGGAAATTGGTGGGCAACCCTTTAGCATAGTGCCCATGATCGTTGAAGAAGTGTACCGAGCCTTGGAAAAGTGTCAACAAGGAGCCCCGCACTTCGAAGGCTGCAACTTGCTACTACAGCTCTAGCTCATGGAGCATCTTCAAAGGGGTGAATATTGGCAAGAGATTCAGCATAGAGACTTGGACGATCATATAGCCTTCCATCAACCAAGGCGAATGAACTACGTGCCCTACATGTTTGCTCGGCCAGAAAACGCCAAAGGGTGGGTCGAGCTATTTGAAAATCTAACTGAGGATCAAATACAATAGATGTTTGAGTGGTTCCCTACTGAAGAGTTCATCGCCCGATCCAGGGATGCTCCATTTCTAATACTGATCGGTTTGACAGGAACCTACCCTTATGTCCCTCTCTGAGTTATGAGACAGGCTGGTAGGAAGCAGGTTATACCAAGGGTCGACAAGATGAGTCACTTACCGGATGATTTCCAAGCTGATGATAGTCCTTATAAGTGCCAAGCTCAGCATATGTGGCATTGCAAGATCATCATGGGAAGAGATACTATTGAGCCAGATAGATACCATGATGGCTGCACCCCATACTATTCAGGATGGCTGGAGGATAATCACAATGGTCTAGGCCATCCTGGGTTTGTTCGAGGTCACAGGATCATCGATGAAAAGGCTGAGGCACAGGTCAAGTATAACCAGTTGCGCAAGAGGATACGGGAATGCGAAAGTGAGCACCGGGAGATTCAAGAAGCCCATCAAAAACTGATTGAAGAATGGAAAGATATGGCTGTCAGTGCCAACAAGCGACTAGGGTATTTGGAGTGGGGTTTAGTGGAATTGGAAAGGAAGTTCATCCAGAGGATTGAAAAATGCCAGAATGCTGAAGGAAGCAAAGGAGGACACTTGGCTAGATCCTATTTGCTGTTGAGACTACGTGAGCTGGTAAAGCTGTTCGATGGAGCTAAAGATGCCGAGTCTGGGGAAGGTCCTTCTGGGACCAAGTAGTTAGGAGTCTTTTCTTTCGTTTTAAAAATGTAATAAGGCCAACGACCATTAGTGACATTTTATGTTTTTGCTATTTTAGTGTCATTTTGGACTCGTCTTATTTTTATCAATAAAATGAGGCATTTAGCATTATAAGTTCTCCAAATCAACTTGTCGTTAGGCCTACCTCGGGCACAATGAGGCTCCCAAATTAGGACACGATTTATATTCTTGCACTATGTGTTTAAATATTGCAATGTTTTCTTCTCATAATCTGCACTAACTTGCTATCTTTTTGTTTTTTACCTTTTGTTTATTCCCCTCCCCAAAGGTTAGTTCATGAACTCTGGCATCGTCATCATACTCCACAAGATCTAAGGGCCCTCCACCTCCTCCTCCTCCGAGTCCTATCAGAAACAAGAACAAGGGGAAGATGGAAGATTTGAGCAATATTAGAAAGGAGAACTCAGTTGAAAGGGTAGAGGTTCCTCAGGGTATTCAGGTTTCCAAGGAAAGTGCCTCTCAGCTCGAACAGAAGTTATTGAAGTTTCAGGAAGAACTGGACCAAATTCGGAACTTGGCGAATTTGTCATTTTCCCTCACTACCCCAAATGTCAACTTTGTCAACACTCAAAACCCCTCACACCTCCACAAAGCATCCTGAAGTCACAAAACCAACCTACTCTCCATCACCACTGCAACACATGCCACACTTCAGACAACACCATCCCTGAAACACTAAAGTCCACAAATGATCATCCCCACAACACCCCATCTATGTGGAAACCATACGACACTATACTTAACCTATTTCAAGCACACCTGAGTCTGATGACAAAGACTCTATTATCAAGAATCTGGTTGTGGAACTCAAGAAGCTGACTAGCAGAGTTCAGGGTGTTGAAGGAAGCAAGGAGATTGAAGGACTGAATTACGAGGACCTTTGCATTCAGCCATATGTCGAACTTCCTGAGGGGTACAAACCTCCCAAGTTCAAGATGTTTGATGGCACAGGGGATCCTAGAGTCCATTTGAGGATGTATTGTGACAAGCTGGTCGGAGTAGGAAGGGATGAAAAGATTCGCATGAAACTCTTTATGAGAAGTGTGAAAGGAGATGCTTTGTCTTGGTACATCAACCAAGACCCTAGGAAGTGGTCAAATTGGGTAAGTATGGTGTCCGATTTCATGGACAGGTTCAACGCGGAAAATGCACCAGACGTGTTCTACATCCAGAACTTAAAAAAGAAACCCTCGAAGACATTCCGTGAGTATGCTACTCGTTGGAGATCAGAAGCCGCTAAGGTCAGACCGGCTTTAGAAGAAGAACAAATGAACAGATTTTTCGTCCGAGCTCAAGACCCACAGTACTATAAAAGGTTAATACTGATTGAAAGCACGAAATTTTCCAACATCATCAAGTTAGGGGAAAGGATCGAGGAAGGTATCAAAAGTGGTATGGTAACTAACTTTGAAGCTTTGCAGGCCACCAACAAGGCTCTACAGTCTGGTGGCACGTCCAAGAAAAGGGACGTGAGCGTCGTGATGGTTACACAAAGAACAAAATCCCCAATTAAATACCAAACCTACCCGATAACTCCACTCACATATCAACCTACCCCAAATTACCAAGCACTCTCGCCCTCTTACCAAGCTCCACCGCCTACTTACCAATCATCTCCATCTCCCAGATATCAACCCACTTTTCCCAGATATTCCCAACCCGAACATGTCTATCAAGCCTACAATACTCAACCCTCTCACTATCAACCACCTCCCACCCGCCAAAACTTTCTTAGACCCCGACCAAACTTCGATCGCAGACCCCCCAAACATTATACCGCCATTGCCGAACCTATCAATCAACTGTATAAAACACTTAAAGCTACTGGTTACATCACCCCTATCCCTGCCATAAACCCCAAAAATCCCTCTCAATGGGTCAACCCAAACAAAACCTGTGCATACCATTCTGGCATGAAGGGGCGTACCATTGATAAGTGCCGCTCTCTGAAAGATAAGATCCAAGCTTTGATTGACAACAAGATCATCATAGCAAAGGAGTCAGCTCTGAATGTCCGCAACAACCCTCTGCCTGACCACAAGGGTGGGGGCGTTCACGTGATTGAGATAAAGGATGATTGGGACCCCAAAGGGTCGATCGGATTGATCGCTGAAGGTGACGAGACAAAGGAACCAATAGTTACACTTAATCCGATCGTGGTCCAGATCCAGCCTTCTAAAAATGCTGAAGTAGACATGTCCATACCACTTGAGTTCGAAGCACCTTCTTCTACAAAGACGCCAGGACCTATTGAGGTCGAGTTTGGGTCTCCAAAGACACATGTACCATTCGAAGTGGATGTGTTACCATCCAATACAAAGGTACCCATCCCGATGGCCATGACAACCGTAGCATCGTTCCATACGAAGGCCATACCATGGGATTACACCACCGAGGCGAGAAGGAAAAGGAAAACCAAATCTGGAGAAGCAATTGCAGCACAGGGTATGACAAGAATCGGCAGGGTTTACAGCCTAGAACACCTAGCCGAGTCTAGTAAGCAGGCTTCTGGACGACCAACTATCACTGAAACCGGGCCTGATGATCTCTGGAGGAAGATACAAGTCAAAGAGTATTCGGTCATTGATCAGTTGAACAAAACGCCAGCCCAGATCTCTATCTTGGCTCTACTACAAAGCTCTGACACACAAAAGAATGCCTTATTGAAGGTGCTGAGCGAGGCATATGTACCTGGTCGCAGCAAACTCAACCTCACACAATGGTAGGAAGAGCGGGCGCTAAGACTTTTACCCGAATAGTGGTATCGGGGTCAATTTCCACAGGGAGCTTGGAATGGAGTTGCGTATTTGTTCAGACTAGGAATGTGTGTTTGCTCCTAATTGTACTTCTAACATTTTTTGGGGTTTTTGTTTAATAACTACTATTATCAACTACAAGTTTAAGCTAATTTATGCTGAAGGTATATGTTCTAAGTTGTGATTAATATAGAGAAAGGCACTAGGGTTGTGGCATCACCTAGGTGGTTAACTAACGGGTAGAGACTACTAATAATAGATTGACATATTTGGGATCAATGTTATAACCGTTGCACAATTGTACCCACTCTCACACCTCTCGGTAGGGAGAGAAAATTTGCCCAATTGACTCTCTCGAGACCAATTGGGTAGGCCAATTAGACCAAGCAACTTGGGTTCAAGTAGGGTGATTACTCTCTCGAGGTTTAACCCGTTAATTGGAACTACCATTTCTCATGGGTCCACCCCAATTCCTTGTTGGGTCAATTTTGGGGTCATAGACTCTCTTTCTCAAGAAGAGTAAAGACCCACTAAGCTAGAATCAATGTTTGCAACCATCAATCCTTAATTAAACCATAAAATTAACCCAAATAACAAACACCCAATATCAATATATCATTAAGAAGCAACACCCATTAATTACCCACACTAGGGTTGAGCCACAACCCTAGCTAATGGGTTTAGCTAGACATAATTAAAGAAGAAACTGAAGAAATAGAAGATGAAACAACCATATTAATTAATTACTAATGTTAAACTACAATAATCTATGATGAAACCAAGCTATAAATGCCCAAAATAGGCCAAAACATAAGTCTCACGAGTGCAGCAGCTATCATATGTACCAAACTTAACCTAAAAATGGTAAAATATTCTATTTATAGTGGGCTGGAAAAACTGGACAAAAATGCCCCTGCGGGGTTAGTGCGGACCGCAAAAAGTTGGCACGCAGCCGCACTGGGTTGCTTGACCTCTGAATCTTGCTCTCCGAAGATGGTGATGCGGACCGCACAAAGTTGGAATGCGGCCGCATGAAGACTGGCGCAGACCGCACAAAGTTGTTGTGCGGCCGCATAAATGGTTTTGGCAGCTTCTCTGAACTTCACTGACGCGGACCGCGTGACCATAGAGTGCGTCCGCATGGAGAGGGACGCGGGCCACATGAAGTGGGATGCGACTGCGTGGTTTGCTTCTGGAATATGGTACTCTCTGAACTTCTTGGACGCGACCGCATAGCAAGATTGTGCGGCCGCATGAGTGAGACGCGGGCCGCATGAAGTGGGAAGCAGCCGCATGAGTGAGACGCGGGCCGCATGAAGTGGGACGCAGCCGCATGAGTTTGACTTGTAGTTTCACAGTCTCTGAACTCCTATGATGCGGCCGCATGACATGATGGTGCGGTCCGCACCAAGTTCTGAATATCCTTACTTTAATGATCTTTGACACTTGAGCAGGTTTCACTCCGATTTGAGTCGATCTTTGACGATTTATCACTTTATAGCTCAAACCTGCAATCAAGCACAATCTGTAAGCATTTTGGGACTATTTTGTAGCAAATTACACTCAAAGCGCAGGCAAGTATGGGTATAAAACATGTTAAAATCCTACTTATCAACTCCCCCAAACTTAAATCTTTGCTTGTCCTCAAGCAAACAAAATAAGACCCACCCCTCAAAGGCAACATCCAAGCAATTTCAGCTTATCCTAAAGTAACCTCAACAAGCATCAACTGGGACTAACAATTGCCCTCAATGCGAAAGCATAATTAACACATTTAAACTTTGAAAACTTGTGGATCAAGTGTGACACAAGAGCATCAAGAGTTGACACATTTCATCAAAGAACTTTTCCCAATTACTTTAATCATTGTGGAACCCAAACTCACACATCCTCAACTCTCCCTAAGTGAACCTCACCTTTTAGAGTATTGACACACAAATTGAGGTTGATGGATTTTCACTCATCTCTCTCAAGGAAGAGGCCACAAGTCCGGCTCTAAGTACCATATGCTTGTCCCTTATGTAAGTATCCACTAATGTAGGTTCCCTTCAACTCAAAATCATGTAGGGCTTTTGTGGAGTCATTGTGAAGGCTTTTGGGTAAGGGTAGGACATATTTTTGTTCAAGTGGGTTCAATCTTCCCTTAAGCACTTCTTTTGATTCATTTTGGCACACTTTCTTGACTCATTTGAGTATTCACTTCTTTTTCAAGGGGTTAGAGAGACACATTGTCACCCTTTCTTATGCAATTCAACACATTTCTCCTTTTTCTACTTTTTCCACACCCTTTTTCACTTTTGTTTTCTTTGAATCCCCTTTCTGACCTTATTCAATTCGGTCTTTCTTTTTGTCTTATCTTTTCTTTCTTTTTCATTACCTTTCTTTTCTTTTGCTTTTGTACCTTTTACCACATTGTTTCCTTTCTTATCTCCCCCCCCCAAACTTCAACATTTGCCATCTACTCAAGGGAAGATTTGGGTGCCAAGAGAGGGTATCATTAAGAATGGGTATAGGCTTGTAGCTTTGGTTCTTGAAAGAAGAAGGTTCAAAGCTCAAAAGGGTTAACTAGGGATCATTTCATTGGTAGGTCATGGAATTGTTCAATCTTAGCATTTTGGATCAAGGAGAGCCTACAATCACTTCTTAAGCCAAATTTCACCTAGGATTTCGCCTCAACAAACATTCGGGGAAAGTTCTAGACCATCGGCTCGGGACCTGGACTCGCAAATCGAATTCTCACCACACACACTCAAGGATTGCTAAAGATATCGAGTCGAGGGCCCACAATGACCTTAGTTACAATTCAAGTGCACAATGGTCCAATACGACCACATGATGACTGTTTGGTCAACACAATAGTCTCAAGGCCACGACTTTCACCATCCTGAGCACAACATTATGTCTTTGACCATGGGATCAAAGGCAAATGTGTTAGGCCCAAGTGAAGCTTTCCCTAGGTACCCTTGACTGAAAAACTTGAAAATCAAAAAAATAAAAATAAAAAACGGACTTAAACCCTTAAGAAGGTTGTCACGCCATCTATAATTGGGAAGAGCCACCCGGTTCGCACAACACTCTACCCTTGGAAAGAACCGTGACATTAAGAAAACCAAGGGCTTATTGCAAACGCCAAAACAAAACAAAAAGCTACGAGCCTACTATGAAGCTAAAAATGAAAATTTTTAACGAAAATAGAAAAACCGAATGAATATGTACAATAGGGGGAGTAGAATATACAGCGGGGGGAATGGATATGTACATAAAGTAGAAAAGTAACTAGAATGAAAAGTTATATACAGGCCAACTATCAACTAGCAACATAAGCTAAGAGTCAAATAAATATGTACAGTCATCCCAAATGTATCAACCATCAAAATAGTAGGGCGCACCCCCACGAATAAAAGCTGGCATTGTCCCCAATGCCAACTACCAAAATAACCATATAAACAGAGAAAGGATATAGAGTGGCTCCTCAAGCCTGATCCGTCGTCATAGGCTGATTAGTGGTCCCTTGGTCCTCTGTACTGGCGGGAACCTCAGACTGGTTCCCGGCCTACTGCTGCTGCTGGGACAGGGGCCGGGTCATGGACCGGCTGAACATCTGGTGGACCACTGGAAGTATCCTCCTGAACCTGTGCTACCTCTATCACAACACCCTCAGTGTTAGGAAGCTTCCTTTTCTTCCTTGGGTGTCTAGGCTCCTCCTCCTGCTGTGGCTCCTGTACAACTACTGCTGGTGGAGGTGCTGACTCATCAAAGAACAAGTCTAAAGGCAGCTGGTCTGCCTTTAGCTTGTCAACCTCAGCTCGGAGCACCTTCACCTCTTCCTTAGATGCCCAGGATTTTCTCATCTTCTTGTGTTCTCTGGAAAGCTCCTTTAGAGTTTTGCCCTGTGCATCAACTGCCTTTGTCAAGGCAGCCTGAGTAGCCAAAATCTTCTCCTGGTTGGCCAGGAGTGTCTTCAATGTCTCCTCAATGGACTGAGGAATCTCAACGGTGGCTGGAACAGACTGGGCCACAACTGTGGTAGCCAAAGTGGACAACTTGGATGTCGAGACTGACATCCAGTTGTTCAAACTGGCTAATGTCTTTGCTAACTGTTGGGCCGTGAAGGGGTTGGATTTGGAGGTGGGAACCACTGGGCCAATTGAAGAACTAGGACCCGTAGAGGAGGATGGGATGTCCGGAACAGTAGTGGCAGCAGAAGTAGGTGGCTCAACAGAAGCCTCTACCACAACTGGCTCCTCAGACTGGCCAGTCGGGGCAGAGGTGGATGTTTTTCCCTTCTTATCCCCCTTCGAGTTGTCTAGCCCCTGAATACTAAACCATGAAAACGGGGACACCAACTGGACTCCAACATCGAAGGGGTATTTCTTCACCTT
Organism: Nicotiana sylvestris; assembly: GCF_000393655.2. NCBI lineage: Eukaryota > Viridiplantae > Streptophyta > Magnoliopsida > Solanales > Solanaceae > Nicotiana > Nicotiana sylvestris. The sequence continues at coordinate 23,179,648 of NC_091066.1, forward strand.
TGCATCTTTAAAGTACATTGTGAGGGTGTTCGGGTAGGGGTAGTTTCTATCTGCATCAATGCCAATGGATGTGATCACACTGTACATAACATTCCCCACATTAATGGGGAAACCTGCCATAATGGATGCAATGAGAACAGCTCGGGCGATTGGAATGGTCTGGTCATGGGACGAAGGGTCCAACCTGTTGCATACAAAAGTTAACCATCCTCTCGTCTCAAAATTGAGGTCCTTTCGCATTATTTTCTTCCCACCTGAATCCACTCCAGAATAGTACCCGGCTGAGCTAAGAACTGTGCCATCGAAGGACGAGCTTCCTCTTTCAACTCTAACTTCTCTTTGTACAGAGAGTCATCCTCCTCATTGAAACCCAAATACTCGTTCAATGCCTCTCCCGAGAACACTATCTTCTTATCCCGCACTTTGGTTGCAATTGACCCTTCTTTGGTGTGGGCCACATTGCTGTAGAATTCCTTCACCATATGTTCATTTGCATCGACCAGCTCATCTTTGAAGAAATTCCACCCCACTCTAATAATAAATTATTCATGGACTCGGGGAAGGTAGGGTAACAAATCCCGGGTGACTACTCTTCTTTCTGGAATCACCTTCTTCTTGGGCCACACTTCCCGAAATTTATGAAAGGCCACCTCGCTGACAAATTTGTCCTTCCATACAACTGGGTTTCTAGTTCTTTCAATTCCCCCAACTCCAAGTACCCCACTGTACGGGACCTCCTCATCACTCTTGTTTTTATCTTCTGCACCCTCCCCGGATTCTGAAGTTGTGGGGGAGGTGGAGTATTTGGCAATGCCTACTTCTGAGCCCTCAGACGACTCAGGTTGTATAATAGTTGGAACTTTAGCTGGGCCTGCGGGGGCTTTCCTCGAATCAGTTGAGACATCCTGGGAGGGGAGGTATTCATTCCCCGACTGCTCCTCATCACTCACCACCTGCTTTCTTGTTTTTAGCTTTGGTTGGGGAGTGAGTTTCTTCAATTTTGCTTTACCTCCCCGGGAGGGGTCACCTCCTCGTCCGGGTTGTTTAGCTCCACGCCCTCGTTGTTTAACCATTTTCTACACACAAATAATTCTAACATTGTTAGTTCAGGCAATTGCAGAGTTTAAGTACAGAACAGAAACACAGACAGAGAACTGATGATAGCAGTGCGGATCGCACAAACAAGGCATGCGGACCGCATTGACCAAGTTGGGAAATGAACACCTCTTTGATTAGGAACCATGCGGACCGCATGAACAAGGGGTGCAGCCGCGTGGGGGCCAACGCGGTCCGCACAAACTGGTCATGCGGCCGTATTGGCCATACTATTAAAAATTGGTGCCCTCTAAACCTCACCCACGCGGACCGCACAAACATGGGATGCGACCGCATGGGCCATGGAGCGGACCGCACAAACCAGGCATGCAGCCGCGCTGGGAAGTATCAACCTTTAGGCTCAAGTCTTACGCGGACCGCGTAACAGAATGATGCGGCCGCGTAAAAGGCATGCGGACCGCATAATTAGGGAGTGCGGCCGCGCTAGGCTTTCATTATAGGGGTAATTAGGGTTTTACAAAAAAATCTCAAGTCTTTCACGTTTTAGCATCCTACTTTGTCCCTACTCATTTATAACATGCCCATTATTTCAAAGAACAACAAGAACAATATAAAACCATCCTAATCATGAAACGACGAAGAACAAAAAGAAAAACGAAGAAGTTATGACTAGGGAAACATGTATAAAGTTTAAATTAATATTAAGTAAAGACTAATGTGAGAGATATGTTACCAAGAAAGCGAAGAAATGCTCTTGATATTAACACTAAGAAGGGTCTCTGATATGAACAGTAACTTTTAGGCCTCAGGGTCAATTTTTGCAAAAAATTCTAATGAAGACCCTAATGGCCTATTTATAGGAAACACAGCGGGGCCCAGCACTTACCGTCCAGTGCGGCCGCGTGAACACGACTGCGGGTCGTGCTGGGACTTTACCATTTACCTGTTGCTAAAACGAAGGCACGCGAACCGCATGATATGGGTTGCGGCCGCATGAGAACCACGCGGGCCGCTCAAAGTGGGACGCGGCCGCGTGAACGCAGTTCAGAGACTGATCATTCTTGGCCTTTACCGGTGCGGATCGCACAAGCAAGGGTGCGGCTGCACTAGCTATCTTCAGAAACTTGGCAATATTTTCTTTGGCCGGTGCAGACCGCACAAAGTGGGATTGCGGCCGCACGGTCACTATTCAGAGACTATGCACTTTTTTGCACAGTTGTTTTGCACTGGTTCAATCACAATTCCTGCAACATCTCACAAACCATTAGCTCAAAAATTCTAATCTACAACAGAAATCAAAAAGAAAGAAAAAGACATGGGTTGCCTCCCAAGAAGCGCCTGATTTAACGTCGTGGCACGACGCATGTTACCATCAAAGTCACTTCAAAAGAATGAGTTCCACCACGTGGCTGTCATCAAACTTTCCCAAGTAATGCTTGACACGATGCACATTGACCCGGAAAACTTCACCATTTTTGTTCTTGAGATCAATAGCACCAAATGGGATTACACCAACAACTTCAAATGGACCACTCCACTTAGACTTAAGCTTTCCCGGGAATAACCTCAACCGGGAGTTGAACAGAAGAACCATGTCACCAACTTTGAATTCCTTCCCTCAGGCATACTTATCGTGAAGGTACTTCATCTTGTCCTTGTACAAGGACGAGCTGGAGTAGGCATGAAATCTAAACTCATCTAGCTCATTGAGTTGCTCAACCCGGAGATTCGCAGTGACATCCCTTTCTAAGTTCAATGTTCTCAAGTCCCACATAGCCTTATGCTCCAATTCCACCGGAAGATGACAAACTTTCCCAAACACCAACCGGTACGGAGACATACCAATCGGGGTCTTGTAAGCTGTCCGATAGGCCCAAAGAGCATCATCTAATTTCTTCGACCAATCGGTCCTATTGGCATTGACAGTTTTGGACAAAATACTCTTGATCTCTCGGTTGGAAACCTCAACTTGGCCACTCGCTTGAGGATGATAAGTAGTGGTCACCTTGTGATTTACACCATACTTGGCAAGCAATGAATCAAAAGCTCGGTTGCAAAAATGAAAACCACCATCACTAATGATAGCACGTGGAGTGCCAAACCTTGTGAAGATAATCTTTTTCAAGAACGCCACCACACTTCGAGCTTCGTTGTTGGGAAAAGCGACGACTTCGACCCGTTTTGACACATAATCAACAGCTACCAAGGTATAGGTGTTCCCAAAAGAACTAACGAACGGCCCCATAAAGTTGATACCCCACACATCAAAAATGTCCACCTCTAGAATTGTGTTGAGAGGCATCTCATCCTTTTTTGAAATCCCACCGGCTTGTTGGCATTCATCACATCTCTTGACAAAATCACCGGCATCTTTAAACAAGGAGGGCCAATAGAAACCGCAACTAAGCACCTTAGAAGTCGTCCTCACCCCGTCATGATGGCCACCATAGGGAGAGGAATGACAAGCCTCCAAAATACTCAACTATTCTTCTTCCGGGACACATCGACGAATCACACCATCGGTGAAAATCTTGAACAAATATGGCTCATCCCAATAATAATCCAAACTATCCCGCTTGAGCTTCTTCCTTTGGTTAGAAGGGAGCTCATACGGGATTATACCGGTCACAAGATAATTTGCCACATCGGCAAACCACGACATATCATGCATAGATACCGCAAGGAGTTGTTCATCCGGGAACGCATCATTGATCTCAAGGCCGTCAGAAGACCTCCCCTCTTCCTCCAAGCGAAACAAGTGGTCCGCCACTTGATTTTCACTTCCTTTCCGGTCCACAATTTCTAGATCAAACTCTTGAAGAAGTAGCACCCATCTCATCAACCTTGTTTTTGAATCTTTCTTGGTCATCAAATACCTAAGGGCGGCATGATCGGTATGGATAATCACTTTGGCTCCCATAAGGTATGGTCGGAACTTTTCCATGGCAAACACAATAGCTAGCAACTCCTTCTCGGTGACTGTATAGTTTCTTTGAGCTTCATTCATCGTCTTGCTTGAGTGGTACACCGGATGGAACATCTTGTTGATTCTTTGGCCCAAGACCGCCCCTACCGCAACATCACTAGCGTCGCACATGAGCTCAAATGGCAAGCTCCAATTGGGTGCGGTAATGATAGGGGTAGTTGTCAACTTGTGTTTTAGAAGCTCGAAAGCCTCCATGCATGTCTCATCAAAGACAAACTTGGCCTCCTTCTCTAACAACTTGCACAATGGGTTAGCTACCTTAGAGAAATCTTTGATGAACCTTCGGTAGAAACCCGCGTGCCTCAAAAAGCTCCTCACCCCTTTGACAGAAGTAGGGGGAGGTAACCTTGAAATGACTTCAATTTTGGCTTTGTCAACTTCAATACCTCTCTTTGAAATCTTATGACCCAATACAATACCCTCTTCTACCATAAAATGGCATTTTTCCCAATTGAGAACTAGGTTTGTATCTTCACATCGGGCCAACACACGGTCCAAATTTGTCAAGCATTCTTCAAAGGAGTCCCCCACCACGCTAAAATCATCCATAAAGACCTCCAATATATCTTCCACCATGTCGGTGAAAATTGCCATCATACATCATTGAAAGGTCGCTGGGGCATTACACAATCCAAACGGCATCCTCGAAAATGCGAATGTGTCGTAGGGACAAGTAAAGGTCGTCTTTTCCTGATCTTCCGAGGCGATGAGAATCTGATTGTACCCCGAATACCAATCTAAAAAGCAATAGAATGACCGACCCGCAAGACGATCAAGCATTTGGTCGAGGAACGGCAACGGGAAATGATCCTTTCGAGTCACCTCGTTAAGCTTTATATAGTCCATACAAACTCTCCATCCCGTCACCGTCTGAGTAGGAATCAACTCATTGTTAGCATTGGTTACCACAGTCATCCCACCCTTCTTCGGTATGCATTGCACTGGAGAAGTCCATGAGCTGTCAGAAATAGGATACACCACACCGGCGTCAAGCCACTTGATAACTTCCTTCTTGACCACTTCTTGCATAGCTTCGTTGAGTCTCCTTTGGTGTTCAAGTGAGGGCCTCGCATCCTCCTCCAATATGATCTTATGCATGCAAAGGGCGGGGCTTATACCCCGAATATCCGCTAATGTCCATCCGATCGCCCTCTTGCGCATTTGTAGAACCGCCAAAGTGGCGTCAACCTACACGTTAGTCAAGCAAGATGAAAGAATAAAAGGAAAAGTGAAATTAGGGCCCAAGTGTTCATACATAAGGTGAGGAGGAAGTGGTTTCAACTCCAACACCGGCGGCTCCTCAATAGATGGCTTGGTTGGGGGAGTTTTGCGATTCTCAAGATCCAAGGATAACTTCCTAGGCTCATAAGAATACGAGCCCATACCATGCAAAGCGTTTACACATTCAACTCTCTCGGCATCATCATCAACATCCATGTTCAAGAGCACGGCCTCAAGTGGGTCCTCAACATTCACCATTGCGCTTGTGTCATCCACTATCACCGCCGTGACAATGTCAACAAACGAGCACACCTCGGTGCTATTCGGTTGCCTCATAGATTTGCACACATGGAACACCACCTTTTCATCACCAACACAGAAGGTCAACTCTCCCGCCTCGACATCTACCAAAGCCTTTCCAGTAGCTAGGAAAGGTCTTCCAATGATAATTGGCACCTCAAAATCCACCTCACAATCCAAGATAACGAAATCGACCGGCAATATGAACTTATCAACACGAACAAGGACATCATCAATAATCCCTAAAGGCCGCTTCATTGACCGGTCCGCCATTTGAAGCCTCATAGAAGTTGGACAAGGTTGTCCGATTCCCAAGGTCTTGAAGACCGAATATGGCATTAAATTGATACTTGCCCCCAAGTCACAAAGGGCTTTTGCAAAGTCGGCACTTCCAATGGTACATGGGATAGTGAATGCACCGGGGTCCTCAAGTTTCGGAGCCATAGAATGTACAATTGCGCTCACTTGATGGGTCATCTTGATTGCCTCACACTCCATTGATCTCTTTTTTGTAACCAAATCTTCATGAACTTTGCGTACCCCGGCATTTGCTCGAGTGCCTCCACCAAAGGCACATTGATAGTCAAACTCTTCATCATCTCAATGAATTTCTTAAATTGTTTGTCACCCTTTTGCTTGGCCAACCGTTGAGGATAGGGCAGAGGAGGCCGAGGTAAGGGTGCTTTGGCTTTGGGCACCACCGGCTCGGGCATATCAATCACGTGTTCCCTAGAAGGGTTCACAGCCTCTTGTGTCTCATTTTCAACCTCATGAATATCAATCCGCACATCATCTCTCACACTTGGTTCAACCACATCTTCAACCACCAAAGGCATTTCATTATCTCGTAACTCATCTTCATCCACCATAACTTGGTTTCCTCTTGAGGCATGCACATCACCGCCTCTTCCACTTCACGTTGTCACCTTAATCACATGATTATTGTGCCCACCCTTGGGGTTTACTACTGTATCACTTGGTAGAGCACCCTTTGGGTGAGTATTTAAAGACTGAGAAATTTGGCCAAGTTGTACTTCCAAGTTACGGATAGAAGTGTTGTGGGAGGACAATTGAGCTGCGGAGTCTTGGTTCTTCTTCATCATTTGCACAAACATAACTTCAATTCTACCAAATTCATTTCCCGAAGAACTAGACCCTTGAGATTGAAACGGCGGCGGGTTGTTTGGTTGTTGAAACATCGGAGGCCTTTGAAAGCCTTGCCCCTAATTTCCTTGACCACCATTGTTATTCCACCCACCTTGCCCATTGTTGTTGTTCCAATTGTTGTTGTTGTTTCCGTTCCAATTCCCTTGATTACCCGAATTGTTGTTCCCCCAATTTCTTCCTTGGTTGTTGTTATTGTTCCAATTACTACCTTGTTGATTGCCCCAATTTCCTTGGGGTCTCCATTGTTGGTTCCCTTGATTACCTTTATTCCCTTGATAGTTGTTGACGTATTGGACTTCCTCACTTTGATCATCATAACATTCATTCAAATAGCCACCACCATTATCATAGTTATCAAAATTTCCTTGAGGTTGTTGCCCTCTTTGCCTCTTTTTCATCATATTCACTCCTTCCATGGCGTTGACTTGGCGCGGGTTTTGAACTTGTTGTAACTGCGCTTTAGCCAACTGATTCATTGTTGTTGTAAGTTTGGCAATGGCTTGGCCGTGATCATGTAACTCCTTATGCAAATGTATGATGTTAGGATCACCTTGAGACACATTATCCCGGCTTGGCCATACCGATGATGTTTCGGCCATCTCATCTAACACATCACAAGCTTCATTGTAAGGAAGCTTCATAAAATTTCCTCCCGCCAGTTGGTTCACAATACATTGGTTGGTTGTGTTGATACCCCTATAGAATGTTTGTTGGATCATCACATCATTCATATCATTGTTAGGGCATTCTTTCACCATTGTTCTAAACCTCTCCCATATCTCGTGTAACGGTTCAGTCGGCTCTTGATTGAAGGCTAGAATCTCGTCTCGTAGAGCCGCCATGTGACTTGGAGAGAAAAACTTAGCGATGAACTTGTCCTCCAACTCATCCCATGTACTGATGGAATGATTGGGGAGCCTCTCCAACCAATCTAACGCCTTCCCCCGAAGTGAGAACGGGAAAAGTCGAAGTCTCAATGCATCTTCCAAAACATTTGTCTGCTTGCTACCCCAACAAGTATCCACGAAGCCCTTCAAGTGTTTATAAGCACTCTGATCAGCGGCCCCCGTGAAATAACCTCGTTGTTCGAGCAAGGTGAGCATCATATTTGTAATCTGGAAGTTCCCCGCCCGAATTCGGGAAGGAACTATTGCACTTGCGTACCCTTGATTGGGTAGAACTTTTGGTGCCACTCTTGGTGGAGGTGGAGGAGGGTCTGGTATATTCTCATTTGCATTGGCATTTGCATTGGCATTTCAACCTCTCCTAGGAGCTTGAGGTAATATGTCTTCTTGTTCTAGATCCTCAACCTCCTCCCCCACGACCAAGTTGCCAAGAGGGTCATTTGCGTTTAAAGCCATGTGTACCTGAGTGAATTGACACAAATAAAATTAGTAAAAAGAAGGAAAGAGAAGCAAAACACAAAACTAGCTACACAAATAGTCAACACCGTAAGCTCCCCGGCAACGGCGCCAAAAAGTGGTCGCAGCAAACTCAACCTCACACAACGGTAGGAAGAGCGGGCGCTAAGACTTTTACCCGAATAGTGGTATCGGGGTCAATTTCCACAGGGAGCTTGGAATGGAGTTGCGTATTTGTTCAGACTAGGAATGTGTGTTTGCTCCTAATTGTACTTCTAACATTTTTTGGGGTTTTTGTTTAATAACTACTATTATCAACTATAAGTTTAAGCTAATTTATGCTGAAGGTATATGTTCTAAGTTGTGATTAATATAGAGAAAGGCACTAGGGTCGTGGCATCACCTAGGTGGTTAACTAACGGGTAGAGACTACTAATAATAGATTGACATATTTGGGATCAATGTTATAATCGTTGCACAATTGTACCCACTCTCACACCTCTCGGTAGGGAGAGCAAATTTGCCCAATTGACTCTCTCGAGACCAATTGGGTAGGCCAATTAGACCAAGCAACTTGGGTTCAAGTAGGGTGATTACTCTCTCGAGGTTTAACCCGTTAATTGGGACTACCATTTCTCATGGGTCCACCCCAATTCCTTGTTGGGTCAATTTTGGGGTCATAGACTCTCTTTCTCAAGAAGAGTCAAGACCCACTAAGCTAGAATCAATGTTTGCAACCATCAATCCTTAATTAAACCATAAAATTAACCCAAATAACAAACACCCAATATCAATCTATCATTAAGAAGCAACACCCATTAATTACCCACACTAGGGTTGAGCCACAACCCTAGCTAATGGGTTTAGCTAGACATAATTAAAGAAGAAACTGAAGAAATAGAAGATGAAACAACCATATTAATTAATTACTAATGTTAAACTACAATAATCTATGATGAAACCAAGCTATAAATGCCCAAAATAGGCCAAAACATAAGTCTCACGAGTGCAACAGCTATTATATGTACCAAACTTAACCTAAAATGGTAAAATGTTCTATTTATATTGGGCTGGAAAAATTGGACAAAAATGCACCTGCGGGGTTAGTGCGGACCGCACAAAGTTGGCACGCGGCCGCACTGGGTTGCTTGACCTCTGAATCTTGCTCTCTGAAGATGGTGATGCGGACCGCACAAAGTTGGAATGCGGTCGCATGAAGACTGGCACGGACCGCACAAAGTGTTGTGCGGCCGCATGAATGGTTTTGGCAGCTTCTCTGAACTTCACTGACGTGGACCGCGTGACCATATAGTGCGGCCGCATGGAGAGGGACGCGGGCCACATGAAGTGGGACGCGACTGCGTGGTTTGCTTCTGGAATATGACACTCTCTGAACTTCTTGGACGCGACCGCATAGAAAGATTATGCGGCCGCATGAGTGAGACACGGGCCACATGAAGTGGGACGTGGCCGCATGAGTGAGACGCGGGCTACATGAAGTGGGACGTGGCCGCATGAGTTTGACTTGTAATTTCACAGTCTCTGAACTCTTATGATGCGGCCGCATGACATGATGGTGCGGTTCTCACCAAGTTCTGAATGTCCTTACTTTAATGATCTTTGACACTTGAGCAGGTTTCACTCCGATTTGAGTCGATCTTTAACAATTTGTCACTTTATAGCTCAAACCTGCAATCAAGCGTAATCTGTAAGCATTTTGGGACTATTTTGTAGCAAATTACACTCAAAGCGCAGGCAAGTATGGGTATAAAACATGTTAAAATCCTACTTATCAGTACCCAATAACATAACTGGAGGAGAAATGGCAAACATGGTGGGGCAAGTATTGGAGAGTCACAAAATCACTTTCCACGAAGATGAGCTGCCACCTGAAGGGCTAAGCCACAACAAGTCCTTGCACATCACTGTGCAGTGCGAAGATCATTTCATCACCAGAGTCCTGATTGACGGAGGGTCCATCCTCAATATTTGTCCATTGGTGACTCTCCGAACACTGTAAAAGAGTTGCATGAGATCAAGGATGGAGCCATCAATGTTAAAGCTTTTGATGGATCCCAAAGGTCCACTATTCGGGAAATCAGTTTGTGTCTGCAAATGGGATCGACTTGGTTCGACGTTGATTTTCAAGTGATAGACATCCCAACATCTTACAACTTGCTATTAGGACGGCCCTGGATCCATGCCGCTAGGGATGTGGCATCAACCCTACATTAAGCAGTGAAGTTCAAATGGAATCACCAAGAGGTAATTATTCACGGCGATGGTAGCAATCCCATATACAGTCGCTAGACCATCCCAGCAATCGGAGGAAGAAGGAAGATAGGTAGAGAAACCTATCATCACATTGAGCGAGTCAATGCCATGGACAAGGACAAATGGTGGGATAGCAAAATTGAAAGTGTACTGAATTGGTGCAGATACGAACCTGGTAGGGGACTTGGCAAGAATCTCCAAGGAATCACTAAGCCTATCAAGTTGAAGAAACACGGTACCACTTTCGGTTTGGGATATAAATACACTTGAGAGAAATTCAACCACTGGTCGCCACCATGGTGCAGTCCCTACTACCCACTGGAGCATCCAATACCTCGCTTAGAACAGACTTTCCAGCCTACCAATGTCATATATGGGTCAGGAGAAGAGGAAGCACTAGCGGCGATGAGGAATTTGTTTTTGGAAGATGATAATATGGACTGTTGTGTCATTTTCGAGGAGGAGGGGAGGAAAGCCCTTCTATACAAGCTGTGAGCCGAGGGGCACGCCTCAACAATTGGTCCATTAGAACCACCAGGGCCCGAAAAGTTTCGGGGTAGCAAGGCTGAACAAAGCACCATGCATTATCTTTATTTTTTCGCTAATTGACTTTCTTTCCTCATTTTTTATATTGAAATATGAGCTCCAATGTTCAAAACAATTATAAAAAAAATTACCAAAGTATTTCAGTTTCTTATAAATCTTGCTCTTATTACTTTTTATCGTTTACTTTATTCACACAACATTACGATTACTTATCTTGATGAACCGACGATTGTGACGTGCGACGAGGCAATGCAATAAACGGATATGGACTCAGAAGAAGAGGATATACCAGAAGAGGTTGTGAAAGAGGTTGAGGATTTTGAGAACAGACCTAAGTCTAACCTGGACGAAACTGAGATCGTCAACCTGGGAGATGCAGAAAATGTCAAAGAAACACGAATCAGCATTCATCTATCACCATCAGAAAAGAAAGAGTACACCAAAATTCTAAGGGAATATGAGGACATATTCGCCTGGTCTTATGATGACATGACTGGTCTCAGCACATCTATTGTGGCCCACAAACTGTTAACTGATCTGATATGTCCACCAGTAAAACAGAAGCTCAGGAAGTTCAAACCTGACATGAGTTTGAAAATCAAGGAAGAAGTCACCAAGCAAGTCAAAGCCAAGGTTCTCAGAGTAGTAGAGTATCCAACATGGTTAGCCAATATTGTGCCAGTGCTGAAGAAGGACGGGAAGGTTAGAGTCTGTGTCAACTACCGGGATCTCAACCGAGCCAGTCCGAAAGACGACTTGCCGAACATACACATTCTAATTGACAATTGCGCCAAGCATGAACTGCAGTCGTTCATTGATTGTTTTGTTGGGTATCATCAGATATGGATGGATGAGGAAGACGCAGAGAAAACGGCTTTCATTACACCGTGGGGGATTTATTGTTACAAGATGATGTCATTCGGGTTAAAGAATGCTGGGGCCACTTACATGAGGGCCATGACTGCTATTTTCCATGACATGATACACAAAGAGATCGAGGTATATGTAGACAATGTCATCATCAAATCCAAGAGAGCCAATGACCACATAGAAGATCTGAGGAAGTTCTTTAATAGACTAAGAAGGTACAACTTGAAGCTGAATCCCGCCAAATGTGCATTCGGGGTTCCTACCGGAAAACTACTTGGGTTAATTGTGAGTCATCGAGGAATAGAACTGGATCCATCAAAGGTCAAAGCTATCCAAGAATTGCCACCACCGAAGAACAAGAAAGAAGTTATGAGTTTCTTGGGAAGGCTTAACTACAGCAGCCGGTTCATAGCTCAATCCACTGTTATTTGTAAGCCAATCTTTAAGATGTTGAAGAAGGATGCCGCTACCAAATGGACTGACAATTGTCATAACGCCTTCGACAGAATCAAGGAATACCTGTCAACGCTGCCAGTTTTGGTCCCGCACGAGCCGGGTAGACCTCTATTACTCTACCTTGTAGTATTAGATGGAGCTTTCGATTGTGTTCTGGGGCAGCATGATGAAATGGGAAGAAAAGAACAGGCCATCTATTATCTCAGCAAGCAGTTCACCCTGCACGAGGCCCGGTACTCTTTATTGGAACGCACCTGTTGTGCCTTGACTTGGGTAGCTCAGAAGTTGAGACACTATTTTTGTGCCTATACTACTTACCTCATATCAAGAATGGATCCTTTGAAGTACATCTTTCAGAAACCCATGCCCACTGGCAAGCTAGCCAAGTGGCAAATCCTGCTGAGCAAATTCGACATTGTTTACGTGACTCAGAAGGCAATCAAAGGACAAGCACTAGCAGATCATCTTTCTGAAAATCCTGTGGATGGAGAATGCGAGCCTCTAAAGACGTATTTTCCTGATGAAGAGGTATCTTTCATAGGAGAAGACATTGCAGAATCCTATGACAGTTGGAGAATGTTTTTCGATGGAGCAGCAAATTTCAAAGGAGTTGGCATAGGAGTAGTCCTAGTATCAAAAACCGGTTAGTATTATCCGGTATCTGCCAAGCTTAGGTTCCCGTGCACCAACAACATGGCCAAGTACGAAGCCTGCATTTTAGGGCTCAAGATGGCCATTGACATGAACATTCAGGAATTGCTAGTGATCGGAGATTCAGACCTACTTATACATAAGGTCCGAAAAGAATGGGCAACCAAGAACTCCAAGATACTCCCTTATCTGCATCGTGTACAGGAATTGAGGAAAAGGTTCACAAAGACAGAGTTCCAACATGTTCCCAAAGTTCAGAATGAGTTTGCCGATGCATTAGCTACCCTATCGTCCATGATACTACACCCCGACAAGAACTTCATTGATCCTATTCCGATAAAGATCTATGATCAGCCAGCTTACTGTACTCATGTAGAAGAAGAAGCAGACGGAAAACCTTGGTTTCATGATATCAAGGAATATTTGACAAAAGAAGAATATCCAGAACTCGTAAATCCTACTCAGAAACGCACACTTCGGAGACTATCTAACAACTTCTTTCATAGCGGAGGAATCCTGTATAGGAGGACTCCTGATTTGGGGTTACTAAGGTGTGTCGACGCAAAGGAAGCATCCAGGCTATTGGAAGAAATTCATGCAGGGACTTGCGGTCCGCATATGAACGGCTTTGTCTTAGCTAAGAAGATACTCTGAGCTAGTTATTTTTGGATGACTATGGAAACGGACTGCAAATGCCATCGCTGTCAGATACATGCAGACATGATAAAGGTGCCTCCAAACGAGCTTACTGCAACAAATTCTCCATGGTCGTTCGCCGCTTGGGGAATGGATGTTATCGGACCTATCGAGCCTAGCGCATCAAATGGGCACAGGTTCATTCTAGTGGCAATTGATTATTTCACCAAATAGGTTGAAGCAGCATCGTACAAAGCATTGACTAAGAAAGTGGTAGCAGATTTTGTCCACGACCGCATTGTTTGTCGGTTCGGAATTCCAGAGTCAATCATCACTGATAATGGTTCCAATCTTAACAGCGACCTGATGAAAGCCATGTGTGAAACCTTCAAGATCAAACACAAGAATTCTACAACTTACAGACCTCAGATGAACGGAACTGTAGAAGCCGCCAATAAGAATATCAAGAAGATACCGAGGAAGATGATAGAAAAGCACAAGCAGTGGCATGAGAAGTTATCATTTGCCTTGTTGGGATACCGCACCACAGTCTGCACATCAACCGGGGCAACTCCCTATATGTTGGTTTATAGTACAGAAGCAGTTATTCCCACCGAGGTAGAAATTCCCTCCTTAAGAATCATACAGGAGGCTGAACTTGACCATGCAGAATGGGTAGAGAGTCGCTACGAGTAGCTAGCTCTTATAGACGGAAAGAGAATGAATGCAGTTTGCCATGGTCAGCTCTATCAGAACAGAATGTCCAGAGCCTTCAACAAAAGAGTCAAGCCGAGACAGTTTACACCGGGGCAGCTGGTGCTAAAAAAGATTTTCCCACATCAAGAGAAGGCCAAAGGGAAGTTCTCTCCCAACTGGCAGGGTCCATACATGGTTCACCGGGTTCTAACAGGAGGAGCCTTCATACTTGCGGAAATGGACGGTGAAGTTTGGCCGAAGCCGATCAATTCAGATGCAGTGAAGCGATACTATGTGTGACTTTTATGCTTTCCTCATATGATGTAATTTGAACTACGCCTGACCTGATTCTCATTTAAGAGGGGATACGTAGGCAGCCCTGTCACACCTCCTTTTTCCGCCCCCGCGGGGGTGAAGGAGTTTTCTCCAATTAAAGGATAGTCGAAACGGGATTTGTTTGTTTATTTCAGAGTCGCCACTTGGGAATTTTAAGGTGTCCCAAGTCACCAATTTTAATCCCTAAATCGAGGAGAATATGACTCTGTTTATTATTTTGCGAACCAGAAATCCTGAGTAAGGAATTCTGTTAATCCGGAAGAAGGTGTTAGGCATTTCCGAATTCCGTGGTTCTAGCACGGTCGCTTAACTGTTTTTATTCTTGGCTTAATTATCTCGATTTTACATTTTTTATTGCATGATTTTGTTATCGCTTCTGTTTAGATTGTTTATAATTAAAGACCCTTCTTCGAATCGAATCACGCATACGTGTATCCGTTTTATATATTATATATTTTTTAACGTGAAAAATCGTGTCACGCGTACGTATACACAATAATATTGATAATATAACAATTATTTTTTTTCGAATTTTTTTTTTATTATAAAAATAGACTTAAGTTCGAAATTGTGCTTAAAATAAAATTAAGAACGTATGTCGCTCTTGTATGATTAAATAGTGAACTGCACATCTCGGGTTATATGAAATTAATTTGATATTCTCCGAAGAACCCCTTTTTTATTAAAATGTTCACTCGAAGTTGCGCGAACGCATTATTCGAATTTGCTTTTAGAAATATAATCAGGTTACGCGAACGCATCCCTAATTACGCAAAATATTCTTAATGGTAGTATAGATTTTCCACAAATTGTTTATTATATCTATACATTTTATGTAAAAATCATGAGAAATCTCCATTTAAGATACCCTTAAATTCTTGAAAAGAATTCACAATTCATTAAATGTTTATTGCGAATTATATTTTTTCGCGTATGAATTATATTCCTCCAAGCTATTCAAATCCAAAGAAAAGAATAAACATATGATTAACACTATTTTTTAGTAAATACAATATATGTATACTAAAAATGTGAGTAGCGTATGAAACTAAAAAAAATCAATTCTTGAATGGAAATGATATTTTTCGAAGAATTCTCATTATTCTTTTTGCAACGAATGCTATTTTTGCACTCTTAAAATTGTTATACGTTATAACTCTAATCTATTTCTATATCGCTTGTTCTTAATCCGATATGCATGATTATTTTAATTAATTCTGTTTATGATTGAGTTTGGGATATACATAATCGAAACGATTTCTATTCTCAACCTATGCGAACTATTGGAAAACGCTAACTTTCGCATTGTAAAATTCCTAGGCCCTTTGTTATTAAGAAAGAGAACAAATCTACCTGTTGACTTAATAAAATGATATTGCATACAACATTATTTGCCATATTTTGACCTTGTGAACATAACGGATTTTACTAATGCAACTTTCAACTATTGATTGTAAACATAACCATTGTTATGCCATAATATAACAAAATGCAACCAACATCACCTAGCTTTAAACAACAACTAAAAAAAACTAACAAAATAAACCAATAATGTATTTTTTCCTTGATATTTCCATATTATGTTGTACCTAACTAATAATACCATGAAGTTTAAATAATGGCCATCTTTCTGCCATGTTCCCTATTTTGACAATTCAACTACACTAAATGGATAACACTTATTACAAAACTTTTATACGAATTTCAAAATAAGACAATTAACTTATAGTCATCGTGTCGAACTCACTACTAGTTAATCAATATGAAACAAAGCTGAAATTTAAACTAACAAACTTAAATGAATAGAAAACAGAATTACAATTCGAGCTTCACTTATTTGTCACGTTGAAGCCTTTCATGACAGGAGTTTACAGATATGTACCTGGAAACGAGGGAAGAAGAAGTGAATTTCAGCAGTAATGGCAGCAACAAAATAGGCAGAAAATGCCAAATAACGCAGCTGATTTTGAGCACAATCAACGAGTCCCGTGAAACCAGACCAATAGTAACAGAGATTTGAGAAAAAATTTCAGATTTAAACCACACAGTATCAATAAACAAACACGGATAGATTCCAGGAAAAATATGTTTCGGGTTTTTCTTTCCTTTTTCTATATCTGTTTCAGATTGTGTGTGTGTGTGTGTTCTCATTCTTCTGTTTCTTTTTGTTTTCTTCTTTCTTTTCAGATTGTTGTTTCTGATTAGTATGTGTTTCTTTTCCTAATTTCTATCTTTTCCCTCTGTGTATCTCTCTGTGTATATGTATCTCTGTGTGTATTCCCTAATGCCTTAAAAAATCAGATCCTTTCCTCTAATGTCTGTCCCTGTATTTATACAGGTCTGCCCCCCTCTCTTAAGTGCTGCCTGGACCCCTTCTTTCTTTTAAAATCAGAAAATCATATCCAAAATCTGCTTTTAAAAACTTTAAATCCCATTAAGTGACCCTTTTCCTGATTTCCAGCATTCCATTACCTTTTGTTTCCCATTATCCCATTAAATTAAAAGCCACTAACATTCCACTTTCAGCACACTACTATTAACATATTACCCTCACTGTTTTATCTGTTTCATTCCCAGAAATGCCCCTGAATCCTACTGTTATTACAGTCTTTAAACTAAAATCAGAATCTATTACAAAACAGATTAAAAAATCTGTTCAAACCTAATTATCAACCTGAATTAAAATAGCTAATACCAATTCTCTTAAGTTCTGGACTGAATCTTAACTGAGAATGTACTTTTTCTAACACAATGGTATCTAATCAACACTTGTGAAATTGAATTTAAACCTAACATCACAATAACATTACACTGAATTCAGTACAATAATTCAAACTGAACTTCAACTTTGAACTAAAATCAAACAAACACAGGAGCATTGTCAATATACTGACAATGCCCTGAAACTTAATGTTCAGGAAACAATATATATACAACATTTATTTTGACAGACTTATTGATTTACAAACGAGTATTAATCAACTGACTATCAAATACGAAACAACTGATTTTAACAAAATAATCCATCCAAAACAGGTTGTTTCAATCAACATTTTCGGAAACAGGATTTATAACACAACTAATCGACGAACTTAATCGAGTCGATTACACACATTGTAAATAATCATAACCAACAGAAACAATTCACATTTTGATCAAGTAGACGGGTAGGAGACAGAATCATAGAATTAAATAAACAAAAATATGAAAAATTACACAGGTTATTAAAACAAACAACTATACATGCGTAGGAATCAAAAGAAGTAAAAAAACAAATACCTCTGAATCCTTAATTCACACGGACACAGGGTCGACTTGGCCTTGGACCTTTTTGAGGCTGAACAGACTTTATTCGAAGTATTCTCAGTTGAGAATACCTCGATTAAAGTCTCTTAGACCTCAATTTTTCACTCGAATCAGAAAAATTCCAAGACTGGAAAATTTTTAGGGTTTCAGATTTTTGGATCTTAAATCCGAACACTTCTGGACAGATTCGAAGGGAACCAAAGATGACACAAGGGTGAGGGAGGCCTAGGGGTCATTTGGTGTTAATTTGGAAGGAATCTGGGTGAGTTCATATTTGATTCGAACCTTCAAAAGAAGATTCGAAGAGTTCTGAGGGGATTCGAACCAAACCAATACTAGATCCATAGCTAGGGTAGTTAGGGGAGGCTACGGTGTGAATTTGGAGACCATCGGAGAGGGTTCAGTTTTCAGACCAACCTTCGATTTAATATTCGAAGAGTTGGGGTCTGATTCGAAGGAAACTAAGGCCAGATCCGTGAAGAGGAGGTTGTGAGGAGTCTGGGGTGTTAAGGTGGTGACCGGCGGCGTTGTTGCCGCCGGGTTTCAGGCGATAGGATGCTAGGGCGTCTAGGGTTAGGGGTGTGCTTTCGGAGAAGATGATGAATAGTGAAGAGGGGGGGTGTTTAGTTAGGGGCCGGGGTAGGGATTTGGACTTATATAGGGACGGGGTGGATTGATGCTGACCGTTAGATCAGGCAGAATGAATGGCCAGGATCCGTTCATTAAACCAAACGATGTCGTTTGGTTTAATTCCAGGGTCGGGCTGAGTCGGGGCAGTGGGTTGGGTAAGGATCACGGGTTAGGGTGATGAGATCTCAGCCGTTGGATGGATTTGATCCAACGGCCATTGATGAAATACGACCAAACGCTGTCGTTTTGGTTCGTTTAAATTGGACCGGTCATGGGAGTGTTGGGGATTGGGCTGTGGAGGGAATTAATTTGGTTGGGCCTGATTTTGTTTAGAATTTTTGGCCCATATCCGTTTTACCCATTTAATTTCCACTCTTTTTTTTAATTTCCAATTTAATTCTTCAATTTATTAAAATCTTAATTAAAATTATAAAGACAAAAATTATTATTACAAAAATACTGATTACTTTTAACAATTATTAACACATAGACAAAACATTAATCACACAGTGAAACATTTAAAATAGAACCAATGCATATTTTTGTGATTTTATTTTTGAATCAATTATTAAATGCATAATTAAATCCTAGATATGCATGAAACATATATTTTTATTTTTATTTTGTTTAATTATAACAAAGCAAACATTTACGGACAACACAAATAATTAACAAACGCAACACAATTTCTAAAATTGCACACTAAAAGAAATTAATTCTATTTTTTATTTATTTTGGAGTAGTTTTCGTGAGGCAAAAATCATGTGCTCACAAGCCCTATGGGTTCGGTCATACTTCAATAAAATTTTCATTTCCCCACGCTATTGGAAACTGGGGCAGAATTTTGAGGAGCCATTCGACGCAAGCAACCGTCGGAAGCAGCAGCCCGGTAAACTGGGGCAGAATTTTGAGGAGGACCCTCAAAATTCCGGAGCGAGAGAAGTTGCAGTATCTTGAACCACGTCATCGTCGTCGTCAGTTCATATAAAGAAAACTATTCTTAATTATGTATTTATTGTCACATTTCTTTACTAAATCATGAATGTTCATTACGAAAATTGCCTTGTTTAGCAACGCTACCCCAATGATACGAACAGTATCACCAGATCAAAGCCGAGCAGGTCAAGCAAAGCTAGCGGGGATATGAACTAACTTTTCCCCTTTACAAACTCACGATTTTTCTTTGGATGCAGGCACTTGAGTTGCAAAATCATCAAATATACTATACACTCACGAGACTCACATTGCTTAGGAATATAACTCTCGGAACTGTTGCGCTTACTCACAGCTGCTGTCCGCACACAGTGCTCCCAGCAGACACAGTATCTCCAGTAGTCGCAATATCTCGATCTGCTACCAGCTAAGAAAATTCTATCATCATTTTGCCCCTTTACTCCCTGCATAAGGCTACCTTTATGCCTTCCGAGGTTAAGCTCTACCTCCATCTGCATTTTCTGCATTGCATAAGGCTACCTTTCTGCCTTTCAAGGTTAAGCTCTACCTCCATCTGCATTTCTCTACATTGCGTAAGGCTACCTTTCTGTCTTTCGAGGTTAAGCTCTACCTCCATCTGCATTTCTCTGCATTGCAGAAGGCTACCTTTCTGCCTTTCGAGGTTAAGCTCTACCTCCATCTGCATTCATGCATTGCATAAAGCTACCTTTCTGTCTTCTGAGACTAAGCATTGTCTCCATCCTGCATTGCTCTGTATTGCATAAACCTACTGTTCTGCCTTCCGAGACTAAGCACTGTCTCCATCCTGCATGGCTGAAATATCGCCACTTTATCGCCCTTGCATCGGCTGAAATATCGCCACCTTTTATTTACGTCTTGCATCGGCTGAAATATCGCCACCTTCTGCATTTCATGGGCTGAAAGATTGCCAAATTGTCCAAAGGCGTCATTGTTCGGAGGCACCATTTGCATAGCCCGAGAACGCCATGCCATGGCCTGAGGACCACATTGTATCTCTTGCATATCATTATTCAAAGGCATCATAGTTCGGAGGCATCATTCTCATAGCCCGAAAACATCATTTCATAGCCTACGAATCCTTTATCACACACTTCATGGCCCAGGACGTCATGGTCCGAGGACGTCATCCTAACCGTCCGAGGACAACATTCATGGTCCAATAGAAACTTGCATCACGTTTAAATTTATGCACAATATATGCTCATTTGTAGGTAAACCGGCTAGCAACGGTCGTCTCAGCAGGGGCGATCTCGCCCAAGTTACCGCAACCTATCAGACTCTGACCATCCTTCTCAACCCAAACACCGCGTCCGCTTTTCGAAATCTCCATCGGTATATTCCGCAAATGGATCCTGAACTACATATGGCATGATTCCTGTAAGACCAGGGATATGTAGGCAGCTCAAGAACCAGAGCTCGGTCAAAATTCTTCAAATCGTTTCATTCGGTCAAAAATTGGCCATCATATCTTTACCCGGCAACTCTTTCATCATTCCCGGGTAAAGAGGGGCAGCTGTTGATACCCAACTTTTTCCTATGTATACAGAATACTTTCACAATGGCATATACATGCATACATAAGCATACCCAAGTGTTTTAGTATTTTTCCGATCTTTTGAAGAGTTTTTTAAAAATTAATTTACTATCCATTTTAGCAGTACTAAATCCATAATTATTCCCAAAATCATCAATTTTGGTGAATAATTTATTTTATTCCTATATTTATACCAAAATATAGTTAAGATAATTTTTGTAAATTTTTACAAATTTATTTGGTATTTAAAAGACTAAATTGCATGCAATTGCAATTATAGCCTATTTTAAGATTAATAGCATTTCATAATTGTAAAATTTATTCCAGTATTTTTAAATTAATATTTGCGTATTATTAACTGGCTCAGTACTTTTAATTTGCTTTTAAAATCATTTTTTACAATTTTTATAAAATAAAAGGGAAAAACTGGCCATTTAACATTTAGCCTCATTTCATTTCAATTACAGCCTATTTACATTTCAATTTTATCCCTCAAATTAACCCAATCCTAACCCCCAACTGGACCGGCCCAATTTTATCTTTTACCCGACCCATGACCCAATTAAAAAAACCGGCCTGGTTTCCCATTTGATCCAGGTCGTTGATCATTTTGATCAACGGCCATAATTTCCCCTTTCCTTTTTAATTTCCCAAACACCCCTTACCCTAATCACTTTCACCTAACTAGCCGCCTTTGAATCCCTTCATCTCTCAAACTCTCTCAAAGGTTCTTCGGAACCCTAGTCGACCTCTACCCTTTTCAACTGTTACTCCATCGGAATCCATGGCTTCTTAGGTCATGGATGGCCTTTACTCACCCCCCCCTCCACCATCAAACCGTTGTTGTTTGAAGCTTCGAGGCCCGACTCTGATGGCTCTCTTCAGATCCTTCCCAGATCTGTAGTTCTATGGCTTCTCCGGCCATGCTCCGGCATATTCAAGCATTAGGAGCCTGATTCTAACTCATCCGACTCAAGATCGGACCTTCTTCCAAGCCTTTCTCATTTCTAGGGTTTCACTGAAATGAACTGCAAATGCCATCGCTGTCAGATACATGCAGACATGATAAAGGTGCCTCCAAACGAGCTTACTGCAACAAACTCGCCATGGTCGTTCGCTGCTTGGGGAATGGATGTTATCGGACCTATCAAGCCTGCCGCATCAAACGGGCATAGGTTCATTCTAGTGGCAATTGATTATTTCACCAAATAGGTTGAAGCAGCATCGTACAAAGCAGTGACTAAGAAAGTGGTAGCAAATTTTGTCTGCGGCCGCATTGTTTGTCGGTTCGGAATTCCGAAGTCAATCATCACTGATAATGGTTCCAATCTCAACAGGGACCTGATGAAAGCCATGTGTGAAACCTTCAAGATCAAACACAAGAATTCTACAGCTTACAGACCTCAGATGAACGGAGCTGTAGAAGCCGCCAATAAGAATATCAAGAAGATACTGAGAAAGATGATAGAAACGCATAAGCAGTGGCATGAGAAGTTATCATTTGCCTTGTTGGGATACCGCACCACAGTCTGCACATCAATCGGGGCAACTCCCTATATGTTGGTTTATGGTACAGAAGCAGTTATTCCCACCAAGGTAGAAATTCCCTCCTTAAGAATCATACAGGAGGCCGAACTTGACGATGCAGAATGGGTAGAGAGTCGCTACGAGCAGCTAGCTCTTATCGACGGAAAGAGAATGAATGCAGTTTGCCACAGTCAGCTCTATCAGAACAGAATGTCCAGAGCCTTCAACAAAAGAGTCAAGCCGAGATAGTTTACACCGGGGCAACTGGTGCTAAAGAAGATTTTCCCACATCAAGAGGAGGCCAAAGGGAAGTTCTCTCCCAACTGGCAGGGTCCATACATGGTTCACCGGGTTCTAACAGGAGGAGCCCTCATACTTGCGGAAATGGACGGTGAAGTTTGGCCGAAGCCGATAAATACAGATGCAGTGAAGCGATACTATGTGTGACTTTTATGCTTTCCTCATATGATGTAATTTGAACTACGCCTGACCTGATTCTCGTTTAAGAGGGGATATGTAGGCAGCCCTATGTGTTCGGTCAGACTTCAATAAAATTTTCATTTCCTCCCGCTATTGGAAACTGGGGCAGAATTTTGAGGAGGACCCTCAAAATTCCGAAGTGATTTCAGCCATTCGACGCAAGCAACCGTCGGAAGCAGCAGCCCGGTAAACTGGGGCAGAATTTTGAGGAGGACCCTCAAAATTTCGGAGCGAGAGAAGTTGCAGTATCTTGAACCACGTCGTTGTCGTCAGTTCATATAAAGAAAACTATTCTTAATTATGTATTTATTGTCACATTTCTTTACTAAATCATGCATGTTCATTACTAAAATTGCCTTGTTTACCAACGCTACCCCAATGATACGAACAGTATCACCAGATCAAAGCCAAGCAGGTCAAGCAAAGCCAGTGGGGATATGAACTAACTTTTCCCCTTTACAAACTCATGATTTTTTTTGGATGCAGGCACTTGAGTTGCAAAATCATCAAATATACTATAAACTCATGAGACTCACATTGCTTAGGAATATAACTCTCGAAACCGTTGCACTTACTCACAGCTATTGTCCGCACAAAATGCTCCCAGCAGACACAGTATCCCCAGCAGTCGCAATATCTCGATCCGCTACCAGCTAAGAAAATTCTATCATCATTTTGCCCCTTTACTCCCTGCATAAGGCTACCTTTCTGCCTTCCGAGGTTAAGCTCTACCTCCATCTGCATTTTCTGCATTGCATAAGGCTACCTTTCTGCCTTTCGAGGTTAAGCTCTACCTCCATCTGCATTTCTCTGCATTGCGTAAGCCTACCTTTCTGTCTTTCGAGGTTAAGCTCTACCTCCATCTGCATTTCTCTGCATTGCATAAGGCTACCTTTCTGCCTTTCGAGGTTAAGCTCTACCTCCATCTGCATTCCTGCATTGCATAAAGCTACCTTTCTGTCTTCTGAGACTAAGCACTGTCTCCATCCTGCATTGCTCTGTATTGCATAAACCTACTATTCTGCCTTTCGAGACTAAGCACTGTCTCCATCCTGCATGGCTGAAATATCGCCACTTTATCTCTCTTGCATCAGCTGAAATATCGCCACCTTTTATTTATGTCTTGCATCGGCTGAAATATCGCCACCTTCTGCATTTCATGGGCTGAAAGATCGCCAAATTGTCCAAAGGCGTCATTGTTCGGAGGCACCATTTGCATAGCCCGAGAACGCCATGCCATGGCCAGAGGACCACATTGTATCTCTTGCATATCATTATTCAAAGGCATCATAGTTTGGAGGCATCATTCTCATAGCCCGAGAACATCATTTCATAGCCTGCGAATCCTTTATCATACACTTCATGGCCTAGGACGTCATGGTCCGAGGACGTCATCCTAACCGTCCGAGGATAGTATTCATGGTCCAATAGGAACTTGCATCACGTTTAAATTTATGCACAATATATGCTCATTTGCACGTAAACCAGCTAGCAACGGCCGTCTCAGCAGGGGCGATCTCGCCCCAGTTCCCGCAGCCTATCTGACTCTGACCATCCTTCTCAACCCAAACACCGCGTCCGCTTTTCGAAATCTCCATCGGTATATTCCGCCAATGGATCCTAAACTACATATGGCCTGATTCCTGTAAGACCAGGGATATGTAGGCAGCTCAAGAACCAGAGCTCGGTCAAAATTCTTCAAATCGTTTCATTCGGTCAAAAATTGGCCATCATATCTTTACCCGGCAACTCTTTCATCCTTTCCGGGTAAAGAGGGCAGCTGTTGATACCCAACTTTTTCCTATGTATACAGAATACTTTCAAAATAGCATATACATGCATACATAAGCATACCCCAAGTTTTTTAGTATTTTTCCGATCTTTTGAAGAGTTTTTTAAAAATTAATTTACTATCCATTTTAGCAGTACTAAATCCATAATTATTCCCAAAATCATCAATTTTGGTGAATAATTTATTTTATTCCCATATTTATACCAAAATATAGTTAAGATAATTTTTGTAGATTTTTACAAATTTATTTGGTATTTAAAAGACTAAATTGCATGCAATTGCAATTATAGCCTATTTTAAGATTAATAGCATTTCATAATTGTAAAATTTATTCCAGTATTTTTAAATGAATATTTACGTATTATTAACTGGCTCAGTACTTTTAATTTGCTTTTAAAATCATTTTTTGCCATTTTTATAAAATAAAAGGGAAAAAATGGCCATTTAACATTTAGCCTCATTTCATTTCAATTACAGCCTATTTACATTTCAATTTTAGCCCTCAAATTAACCCAATCCTAACCCCCAACTGGAACGGCTCAATTTCATCTTTTACCCGACCCATGACCCAATTAAAAATACCGGCCCGGTTTCCCATTTGATCCAGGCCGTTGATAATTTTGATCAACGGCCATAATTTCCCATTTCCTTTTTAATTTCCCAAACACCCCTAACCCTAATCACTTTCACCTAACTAGCCTCCTTTGAATCCCTTCATCTCTCAAACTCTCTCAAAGTTTCTTCGTAACCCTAGTCGACCTCTACCCTTTTCAACTGTTACTCCATCGGAATCCATGGCTTCTCAGGTCATGGATGGCTTGTACTCACCCCCCTCCACCATCAAACCGTTGTTGTTCGAAGCTTTGAGGCCCGACTCTGATGGCTCTCTTCAGATCCTTCTCAGATTTATAGTTCTATGGCTTCTCCGGCCATGCTCCGGCATATTCAAGCATTAGGAGCCTGATTCTTACTCATCCGACTCAAGATCGGACCTTCTTCCAAGCCTTTCTCATTTCTAAGGTTTCGCTGAAACCCTAAGTTATTCGAGGTTCTTTCTCTGTTTGTTTGCTTATATATCTGTTGCATCTATGCTTTACTTGGCATTTAAAGTGTTTTCCCCACACAAAAAAATCAAAATCGTTTGTCTTCGATTTAGGGTTTCTGAAAGGTTTTTTTTCAAAAAAAACATCTTTCTGATTCTTACTCTTCTTTCTTTATGTGTGTTTGTATATATCATGCTCGTGTGACTTCTTTTACTATGCATGTACTGTCCTTCTACTTTTTTTTTATACATGATACTCCTGTGCTCATATGATTATCCTTGTTATGTTTTCATTACTCTTCTACTATATGTGTTTACTGTTAAGTTCTTCAATTTTGTTTGCTTTACTGGACTCTGTTCGTGTTCTTGCTAAATGTGTTTCATCTACCGCTTCTTAAGTTTGTATCACTTTTCTAGTGAACTTGCTTAAGTTCTGAGTTTTTCTCAAAACGTGTTCTCCATGCTCTTGATTGTGTATCATGTATGTTTGTTTCTCATGAGTCTCTAAAAGAGACCTCTGAGCCGATTATCTATCCTTTCATCTCTGCTTCTAATTAAAGTTGAAAACCCTAGGCTTTGGGTTTTGGCAAGTTTTATCTTGGACCAGGGTTCTACTTTGGGACCCTATACTCTCAGACTCATTATGAGTCTACAAACTGAACTTTTATCCCTTTGCTTATGATTCTGAACCTTTCTATGTTAGATTCTTTTCTAAGTAACATGACAGTTCTTTCTTGATTCACCTATTTGTGTGCTTTATATATGAGAAACTCTGCTTTCAAGAGGTTTTTACCAACTAATGATTGATTCCGAAATCCTCTAATGGGGGTTTGATTGATTGTTACTGATTTTCTTTGATTGAACCTCCTTTACCTTTTTCTGACTTGGTTCATTTGAATTGAATTTGTAATTTTGATTTCCCTAGCTGTTTGATTGATTTCCTTTCCTTATTTTTCACAAACCGTGTACCATTGGACTTTTGCCTTAAATAAACCCTGTGTATTTACCCTTCTTGTACTACTTTGGAAAAGATTTTAATCTAATTATTTCCTTAACTGTCTTCTACCCGTTTGAAATCAGAATCCCTTAACTGAAGGGAGATTTTGTGTGATTTATTGCAAACTATTCCCTTACCTTTTCTTACTTGTTTTCTGCACTATAAAAGGGGCACGGCCCTTCTGCACTTAGACACCTTGAACCTTCAGTTCAATACTTCGAATTCAACACTTTACACACGCACCTCTCAATTACAATACTCTTTCAACATTCTACTCTTTCTGAGATCTTTTGGAATTGTCTGCTTGCAACTTGGCTTTCTTAAGACTGCTTTTACTTGTTTGTTTTCCCTGAAACTGGTATGTTCTAATTTAACTTTTCTGCCTCACTCCCCTATATGTTTATTTACAGTTTCTGCAAGCTTGTTTACTTTACTGTTCACGTTCAGTGATTAATGTTAACTAGGTAAAAAATATTTCTTTGCATCTACTGTTTGTTATGAATTCCCTATGCCCCCACTCCTTTCTATGTGTTTGAGTTAAGATTCATGGCCTGACAGCATCCAAATTGCTGCTTACATCTGAACTTGATCCTCAATGGATATCAACTCTCAAAATGTGGCTAATAGGCTAGTCAGGGGTGTGCCAGCACTCCTGATTGTTGGGCATGACCACCAGCCTGTCATGGCCTTCCCCTAAATCCCCTCTATGCACTTACACTTACTCTTAAATTCTAAGTTCTGCCCCCCTCTTATGAGCCTTGCTTTGGGACCTTGAGTTCCTTCTGAACTTGGACATCTGAGGGCTGGCATTTCCACACTGCACTATGCTCTTAATTCTGCAATATTTGGGTTGTAAGCATTTCCCGGAGTCCATTTGAGGCTCTTGAGGAACTTTGACACATCCCAAATAAGAGAAGGCTTTGGAAACCTAATCCTGGAAGTTGGTTCACCTCATATTATTGGACCTTGAGTCTGAATTAGGCTCATTGGTTGTAGCTTAATTTCTGATGTAATTTTAGTTTTCTTAATTCATTCTGGTATGTACTATATTGTAATAACTTATGGGGTTCTAGTGAAAGGGGGGTCACTTATGTATGCAAAGGGTAGACAGCATCCTCATAGGTGTTACCATTTACAATTTCTGCACTTCTCCACTAGAAATCCTGCCTATAAGTTTTCCGCACCTCTGCATATATAGAAATCCTGCCTATAGTTTTCTGCATTCATGCACGTCATATAGAAATCCTACCTATAGTTTTCTGCATTCATGCACGTCATATAAAAATCCTGCCTATAGTTTTCTACATTCATGCACGTCGTATAGAAATCCTGCCTATAGTTTCTGCATTTCTGCATCTTATATCTATCATTAGGCAAACAGTCATAGGTTAAATAATAATCAATTGCATTCTAGATACCATGTCTATAGGACTCTTGCACTTTCATAATCGTTTAAAACGATAACACCTAGAAATCATGCCTATAGGAGTAACCTTTGAATCTGATTCGCTTATGTTATCTACAAGTTTAAAATCAGTTGCAATGTTGTCTAAAATTTGCGGAACTTTTGTTTTTTTTATAATCAGTAAGTTTTCTTTAAAATCAGAGCAAGCACTGTTAGATATCATGCCCATAGGTCTCACTTAGGCAAAACATTAGGTAATTAATTAACTGCATCAATCTTTGATAAATTACAACCAGGGAAGGCTAATTCGGACTCCTCATCTGAGAAATATGTGATGAATCAGCCTATCCCACGCTTTAATTTGACTTCAGACCATAACCAGTACAGGCAAGACATGCTAAACAATCTGTCTTTATATGAGGAGGCCTGTTTGAGCCCTTTAAACTGTTATGTGTTATCCCCATACCTGCCTTATATGTTTTGATTATCGCCCTAGAAATTTGTCCTTTTAAAACTCTGAAAACCAAATCTCCCTTCCCTTTAGGACTAGTAGTCCCAAATGCCTCTGGGACTGATAGGATTGGGCGGGTACTAGCATGCAATAAGTAATGATACTATTCCGCGCTTAGTACCTTAACGGGATGGGAAAGTGTAAATATGGATATGATGACTGGTGCGCAAATACCACGTGCAACCCCTCTTCTGAGGAGAGATTGCCGGGTATTGCATTGATGTGATCCATATTGCTTGTAAACCTAGGACCCCCTTTTCTTTTAACTTGTTTTATTGTCCGAACTATTTCTACTTTCCTTATTCTCTCCAAACTTTCAATTTTCTTGTAATAAGATGTGAAAATCCCCTTCTATTTGAGGCCCTTAATTGCCTACTTAATTATGTAAAGTCAAAATTGTAACATGGCCGGGAACCACACTAGTGGATCTTGTGGGGTGCCTAACACCTTCCCCTCGAGATAATTTCTAGCCATTACTCGAACTTTGGATCTTCAAACTCAAACCCTTCTTAGTGTCCTAATGCACTTAATCATTAGGTGGCGACTCTTCAACTTCCAAAACCCAATTCCCAAAAGGGAACGAGTTGTCCTCCTAAATGTCACAAGCCCGATTTCACGAGAAAAAGGGGGCGCGACATCGATCATGAGCACTGTTACTATCGTAAATCGCTCCCGGTTAATTACGATAATTTACTAGACGCACTCTCCCGAGTTACACTAGCTGGATTTTCTTACAGCTCACTTAGATCGCACCCAAGGTTTCGTTATTCCTAATCCCACCTTTAAACACTCAGTTATTGATTCCTCATATACTTTGGGAGCGGTGTTGTTCAACAACTACCTAAATATGCACTCTATCCCGAGTAATACATATTAAATAGGCACAGCTAATTGAGGATCCTATCAATTAACTACAACAAGAACGTAGTTGAACAAATAGAGATTAAACTGGGCAAACTATATTAACACAACAAGAAGTTCATCCCTCAACAGGTTCCATCAAAACCCTAGACTAAATAATTAGCTACTCATAATCGTGTTCATAATAACAGCAGCAAAATTCATCATGAATGATAAAAATAAAAGAAAGAAAGGTAGAACTCGTTGCGAATTATCCCCATTGCCTCTTACCTCTTCTTACCTCCAACAAAGCTATAAAAACCTTGATAATCTCTTTTTGGGCGAGCTGGACCTCTTATAGGTTAAGTGGAATTACCCCCAAACTTCCAAGTTTACCCCTAAACTTGTTGTGCTCCGGAGTGACTAGCGCAGCCGCGCTCGAACAGTGCTAGTGGCCGCGCATATGGCCAAGTGCACTGTCCCATTTTACTGCTCTAGCGCGGTCACGCTAAGGACGCGCTTGGCCTGCGCTAGAGTGGATCATCATTTTCTCTCTTCTTTTCTTTCTTCTTCCGCATGTACTCAGCTCTAAGGGGCTTTCTTTGCTTTAATTTAGCTCCAAACATTGTCCTAAGTCCTCATAAGCACAACTTGCTCCTGCAAAACATGATATTCACAATTAGAGCTAATTTATCGTCATTCAACCTTCCTAGAACGATGAAACATAGTCAAGTTGGGGCATAAATAGTCGCCAAACTACATGAATCTAGCCTATTATCAACACCCCACACTTAAATTATTGCTAGTCCCCGAGCAATCCACCATACTCTATAAAGGTTCCCTCACTAAGCTTTTCCCAAACGTCTCACACCAAGAACATATCACCAAAGTTGCGTCTAGTAGTGTAACATCTTTGCCTCAAGAGTCGACTCTCACGTGTCATGCAATATTCATACTTACTCAAATTACTCTATACAGAGGTCAACACTTACCTTTCCTTCATGAATCAAATGCCCTCGCATCACACAAGAGAGTAGTTCTACAAATAATAATATTAAGAACAATTAGGAACTTAGATAGACAAAATTCACTCACTCTCAGAAAGAACATTTATATGCCACAAAGATGCACCATATGCTTGCCCGTAGTGTACTACTCTACTAATTGAGCTCATTCAGTCTAAGATCAATTAGGACTTCATTTGGTTGTAATGTTGGCTAAGGGACGGGTAGGATACATTTGGATATAGTGACTAACCTCCGTAAGCACTTTTAATACAATCATTTTTGCATTCAGAACCATATTTATGTCAAACCAGACATTCCACCACACTTCTATTTATAATACCCCCAAACTCCTTTAGGTGCAATTGTATCAAGTCACCACGTATCAAGGACTAAATTTACTTATTTTTTTCTCTTTTTTTTTCTTTTTAAGTAACGTTTATTATTTCCTTTTTCAAAGCACTGCACCTTTTTTCTCTATTTCTTTGGTTCCACTCGAAAACCAAACCATCACCTCACACTTTAACATTTACATATTTCATAACCATTCAAGTGCTCATGGGAGGTATAGGGGTTCAAACAGATGGGCCGTTCAAACACTTGGGTAAGGTTTGTAATGTGGTTGCCAAAGAAACAGGCTTATAGGCTCAACGGGGTTAACTATGATGTATTGCATTTAGGTGGGTCTACTTTATATATTTGGCTTAATAAAGAAATGTCTATATCACTTCTAAGACTGAATAAAGCTACTATTTTGCTTTGCAAACACACAGAACAAGTTCTAGGCATCAAATGCAGAGCATAGAATACAATACAACTCGCATACACATGGCATATGACTCACTCTATATTGGCTTATCAAAACACTCTCGTTTGAGTATTCAAGTCAGTTACAAACATACAAATTAAGGCACTCTAACAAGAATCAATAACTGAGACTAAGCGTCACACTCTAGTGTCTACTGTGTTCAGGTGTATCAACGCTAAGGGCTTCTCTTCCTATTTCAGCTCATAGCCCATAAGTACCTACTAAAAACTAGAAACAAAATAAACAAAAACTAACTACACCCGGTTCAAGCAAAATCGTTGGAAAAGAATCGTGGCCCAAAGAAAAACCAATAGGGAGTTACTACACTACCTAAAATAGAAAATCTTTTTTGGTAGTTTCTTTAGACTTACTTCCCTCAAGAAAAATGTCTAAAAGATCCGTCATCAGGAAGAGTCCAACATATTTCTGGTTTTTTTATAGAGATTTTCTTGTCAACTTCGACCCTCAAGAACACCGTCGAAAAAGATCTGTCATCGGGACAAGTCGACTTACCTAGTTCGACTGCTACTCAAAACCACAAAAACAAAGAAAACATAAATCAATCAAGAAAAACAAGGAAAATATAAAACAATCAAGTTCTCACATATACATACATACATTGAAGTATCTCCCACCCCACACTTAAAAGGAAGACATGTTCTCATGGCATACAAAATAAAGAAATGTGAGGTAAAGGAACTTCCCGGATGGATCAATCTTGATCGGAGACCATCCCCGAGTCCAGATGACATGCACGACCTAGAGCTCGCAGCCAGCCCATTATTTTCTTCTCAGATTTAACCTGCTGGTTGGCCACCGCATCAACACACGTACCTAAGTCAGCGATCGAGGTACGCAACCCTGCCACCTCCTACTCTAAGGCTGTTAATCGGGTAACCCGACCAACCTTAGATGGTTCTGCAGCTGTTGCAACCTGCGCATGGGCAAGCGACTCGGCTCTTACTTTCTCCTTCTCATCCTCCCCTTTCTCAGATTCATCGGAGTCAATACTATCATCACCACCAGGTGCCACAGGATCCTTCCCATTAGTCACCTTATCAGCTCGAAACTTGGAGTCTCTCGGCACTATCCTATCCACATTCAAATTTTCCAGCACCCGAGCTGCCCTACAAATCCTAGTGACTAGTGAGGGGAAAAAGAAACCATACCTCTTCACCGAACAACGTGTAAATATATCCTCTTGAATAAGCTTGGCCACATCAAAGTTGTGAAAATTTATAAAGCACCAAATTAAAGCATCTTGAGGAGCATTCACTTCCGTGGTGTTGGAGGACAGGAGCAGACGGTTGTTGATGACATACAACCAGCACTTCCCTTCAAAGGTGAGTGCCACTAAATAGAACTTCTTCCCATATTTCATCCACACAATCTCCTTGCCAAGTACACATATGGTTTCAAAGAATCTCTCCCACTGAGTGTATTTCTTGCCATATAGTTCATAATAGTGTCCAACTCCTCCATCGGTGCGGGCAGCTAGTATATCCTCCGAATAGCCTCAACAGAGGCATCCACAGCCTTCTTGCGCATTGTTACTACACCATTCACATGTTCTTTTATGTTGGTATAGAATTTGCGTACAACCATCAAAGTCCCATCGTCCGGCTCTTCAAAGAAGATTTGTAGCCCACGCCTGACCAGCTCATTATACAAGTTGAGGCAGCCAAGTTGGAGCGACCCTATATCTATTCTCCTCTCCGGTAATGGTTTCTTAGAAGCCTTATCAGCAAAACGGTCCTGAGCCTTGGCAGAGACGAACCTGTTACTATTAAAAGGACGAGTAGGAGCTGACCCGCGCGCCCTAGAAGATCCAGCTTGACCGATGGATGAAGCACCAGTGGTTCGGCATTTTTTGGAAGGTGTCATAGTGCCTAGAAGAAGAATAGCATTAGCACAACACAAAAGGTGTGACTCAACTGCGGTTACTCAGACTTCACCCGCACAATTGGTCATAATTACCATTGACACTCACTATGGTATTTAAACAAACACTTTGTGGGAATCATTTACCGGAACCCCCAATTAAACATGTTGTAACCCAAGTACTACCACAATTAGCCCAAATTCACCCAACTAAGTTAAGAGATACAACTCCACAAACATCACCACCCACAAGCACTACGTAAACACTACAAATTACTTCTAAGAAAAGAGAAGAAAAATTACTACATAATTAAGAAGTGAAACGAAAATCCACAAAAATTGGCAAAAAGAAAACCTTACCTGCAGTGGGAAGAGATTGTGAGAAGTGAAGAAGAGTAGTGGAGGGATTGGCTTGAACCTTTTGGGGAATTGGGGCTGGGATTATTTGGGAATGGAGAAGAAGGGAATTTGGAGAAGAGGGGAATTAGGAGAAGATGGGAATTAGGGCTGAGATCGTGGGGTGGGGATAGGAGAAAATGGGAATAGTTAGGATGGTAATAGCTAGGGTGGGGGGAATAAACAAAATAAAACAATTAACATACAAAATAAGAAAATAAAAAAAATGTTAAGTTAAACAAATTGGCAGCTTGAACGGAACTAGCACGGTCGTAGCACGGTCTGAGCACGGCCTCGCTAGCAAAACAAAATGTTTAGCCATATGTGCAGTCACTAGCACGGGCACTAGCACGGGCGCGCTCCTTGGCAGAAAGATGAGGCAGAATGTTTGGCCATATGCGCGGTCACTAGTGCGGGCGCGCTCCTTGGCCTCAAAATTTTTCCACTTTTTTTACCTTTTCCTTCAGCGTCTGATGTTCTTGTCACTCGCCCAAGCTCACCTGCACTGGTTAGTACTTACCAAACTCAAAAATAACAAATACTAACTATACTAAAGTCACTATGCATTGGGTTGCCTCCCAACCAGCACCTTAGTTAATGTCGTGGCATGACAGTTACAACAAGTCAATGGGTTGCCTCCTATGCAGCACCTAATTTAACATCGCGGCATGACACAGATGAGCGCATTTAAGGCTCACTCGACCTCTGAGGTTCAGTCAGATGGATCACTGACACTTCCTTGGTTTCATAATGCCCACATACGGTTTCAATCTTTGCCCATTGACTCTAAATGTAGGGGAATCTTTCTCTGAGGCAATCTCTATGGCACCTGAAGGGAGCACTTCG
This sequence comes from Nicotiana sylvestris, assembly GCF_000393655.2. Classification (NCBI taxonomy): domain Eukaryota; kingdom Viridiplantae; phylum Streptophyta; class Magnoliopsida; order Solanales; family Solanaceae; genus Nicotiana; species Nicotiana sylvestris. The sequence goes on from NC_091066.1 coordinate 23,214,178, forward strand.
ACCACCCGAAATGGCCCAGACTATCGTGACTTGAGTTTACCCAGAAATAGCCTTAGTTGTGAGTTATAAAGCAACACCATGTCACCGGGATTGAAATTTCGCTCAACAATGTTCTTGTCGTGGAACCTCTTCATTCTCTTCTTTTATAACCTCGTGCTCTCGAAAGCAAGAAAACGGAACTCGTCTAGCTCATGCAATTCTATGACTCTATTTGTTCCCGCAGCCTCAATGTCCAGATTTAGTTGTTTCATTGCCCACCAAGCTCTATGTTTTAGTTCCACTGGCAAGTGACAGGCCTTCCCGAACACCAACTTGTATGGTGACATGCCAATTGGTGTTTTGAAAGCGGTTCTGTAGGCCTGGAGTGCATCATCTAGCTTTTTTGCCCAATCAGTTCTTGTGGCGTTCATAGTCTTGGTCAGCACACTCTTTATTTATCTATTCGACACTTCGACCTATCCATTGGTCTGAGGATGATATGGGGTTGCCACCTTGTGGCGCACATCGTACTTTGCTAGCAATTTCTCGAAGGCTCGATTCCAGAAGTGAGTGCCTCTGTCACTGATAATAGCTCTCGGGGTCCCGAAATGCGTGAATATATCTTCAAAAACCCCACCACCACCCTTACATTATTGGTGAATATCCTCTGCCTCAACTGAGTTTTCAGCAACTTCAAGTCGTGATAGATGATCAGCAATCTAGTTTTCTGTGCCCTTACGGTCACGAATCTCCAGGTCGAACTCTTGTAGTAACAGCACCCAACGAATCAGACGCGGTTTAGACTCCTTCTTCTCAATCAAGTACCTGAGAGTAGCATGATCAGTATATACAATTACCTTAGAGCCAATTAGGTATGATCTGAACTTGTCGAATGCGAACAGTTGGAAGCCCCCATTTTCATCAAACATCCACCACAGCCAGCATCTCCTTTTTAGTCACAGTGTAGTTCAGTTGGGCTCCACTCAATGTTCTACTGGCATAGTAAATTCGGTGCATCATCTTGTCTTTCTGTTGTCCTAGCACTGCCCCCACTACATAGTCAGTGGCATCACACATGAATTCGAATGGTTGCTCCCAGTCGGGGGCAACAATGATGGGTGTTGTGACTAGCCTCTTTTTCAACTCCTTGAATGCTACCCTGCAATCATCAGAAAACATGAAAGAGTAATCTTTTTCTAACAACTTACAAAGAGGTTTGGCAATTTTTGAGAAGTCTTTGATGAATCTCCGATAGAAACCGGTATGCCCGAGGAAGCTCCTGATTGCCTTGACTGATGTAGGGGGTAGCAGCTTTGCTATCACATCAACTTTAGCACGATCCACCTCGATTCCCTTGCTTGATACCCAGGGTCCCAAGATTGTACCCTCTTGTACCATGAAATGACACTTTTCCCAATTAAGTACAAGGCTAGTCTCAATACATCTTTTCAACACTCGGGTCAGGTTTGTAAGGCACTCATCGAATAAGTTTCCTACCACTGAGAAATCGTCCATGAACACCTCCATTATGTTTTCGACCATGCCGGTGAATATGGCCATCATGCACCTTTGCAATGTGGCGGGTGCATTGCATAGGCCAAAAGGCATCCTCCGGAAGGCATAAATCCCATATGGACATGTGAATGAGGTCTTCTCTCTGTCCTCTGGTGCAATGGAGATTTGGTTGTACCCTGAGTACCCATCCAGAAAACAAAAATAGGACCTCCCTGCCAGTCTGTCAAACATCTGATCAATGAAGGGAAGTGGGAAGTGGTCTTTCCGGGTGGCCAGATTCAATTTCCTATAGTCCATACAAATTCTCCAGTTGGTGATGGTTCTTGTAGAGATCAACTCATTGTTATCATTTCTTACCACTGTCATACCACCCTTCTTAAGAACACATTGCACCAGGCTAACCCAGTTGCTATCAGAGATGGGGAAAATGATTCTCGCATCCAACCACTTAATGACCTCTTTCTTCACCACCTCCTTCATGTTGGGGTTCAACCTCCTTTGGTGCTCCTTGGAAGTTTGTGCCCCTTTTCCAGTAGAATTTTATGCATACAGTATGCCTGGCTAATCCCCTTAATGTCTGCCATGGTCCACCCAATGGCAGTCTTGCACTCCGTGAGTACCTGCAAAAGTTGTTGTGCCTACACATCTAACAAACTAGATGAGATAATAACAGGTAATGTGGAGTTAGGTCCTAGGAATGTATACCTGAGATGGGCGGGCAGTGGCTTCAACTCCAGCTTTGGTGGTTCTTCTATGGATGGCTTGGCTGGAGGAGTTTCTCTGTTTTCTAAGTGCAGGGGCTCGAATTCAAGTGTTCTCTCCCAAACCCTCTGCCCTCTAGATCCAGCACCCATTCTTCCAATTCTTCCCCATTCACCTCATCTAAATTCACAAGACATGCAGCAAGAGGATCCTCAATAGTCAATGTCTCATCATCCTCTTCCACGATTACATCTACGGCATCAATAAGAGAACAATTGGCGAATTCACTTGGTCGCCTCATAGATTTCTGCATGTTGAATATTATCTCCTTATCGTTCAACCTCATCTTGAGCTCCCCAGTTTCACAATCAATGAGGGATCTCCCTATGGCCAAGAACGGCCTTCCCAAAATTATGGAAATTTCTTCATCCACTCTACAATCCAGAATCACAAAATCTGCAGGGAACACAAATTTTCCTACCTGTACTAACACGTCATCCAAAATTCCTGAGGGTCTTTTCACAGTTCTGCCAGCCAGTTGCAACAACATAGATGTGGGTCTAGCTCTTCCAATCTCCAACCTCTTATAGATCGCCAGGGGCATAATATTTATGCTAGCCCCCAAATCACAAAGTGCCTTGGCAAAGGAAAAGTTATCGAGTGTGCAGGGAATTGTGAAACTCCCTGGATCAGACAACTTCTCAACAACTGGTCTGCTCACCACAACACTGCAGGTCTGAGTTAGAGTCACTATGGCCAAATCTTGGAAGTCGAATTTTCGGGACATCTAGTCCTTCATCATTTTTGCATAACCAGACATCTCCTTCAAAGCATCAATCAATGGAATATTTACCTGGATTTGTTTCAACATCTCCAAGAATTTCTTGTATTGTTCCTCTTTCTGGTATTTGGCCAGCCTCTGTGGGAATGGTGCTGGAGGTCTCTTCTTCCCAATGATTTGGGGTTTCTCTTTGTCAGACACCACCTCAATTACCGATTCCTGGGCTGTCTCAGCTTCTTTCTCAGCCTCAATCTGTGTATTGGTTTCTTCCTGGGCAGGTTGTACTGTCACCTCTGTCAGTTTTGCTGAATCATCTAGCTTAATAGGCACTGGTACAAGTGTCTCAGCATGTCCGCTTTCTTGAGCTCTCTCTTGCTTCAGGTCTAAATCTCTACCATTACGTAGACTTACTGCCATTAGCTGCTTCGAGCCTTGATCTTTTGGATTTACCTGAGTGTCTACAGGCAATGTCCCATGAGGATGATTACTCAAAAACATCGAGATCTGGCCCATTTGCACTTCAATATTCTTTATGGCTGACTCATGTGCATCTACTCTTTCACTCATTTTCGCATTTGACCCAATAACCTGCTGCATCATTGCCTTGAGTCTAACAAACCCATCTTCCTGTCTCCCACCATGTTGTTGCTAAGGAGGATGATAACCCTGCTGCTGATTTTGGTTGTTGTATCCCTGTGGCCTTTGGTAGGGCGCCATATTATTGTGAGGTCGCATGGCTACCATATTTCCATTTTGTATTGTGGTTGGACTGGCATGTATGACTGATTCTGCGGGCCCCAATTCTGACCACCCTATCTCTGGCCCCCATAATTAGACACATAATTCATGTCATTAGGGTAATGATGATGATCATTTTCCGCATTCCACTGGCTACCAATTGGCTGACTAATGCAAGATGTGCATAAGCCCCCATTGGTTTTATCTACAGTGTGCACATGCTGCTTCTGCCCTGACTCTTCCACCTTTTTGGTGAGTATGCTTATTTGTGTCATTAAGGTGGCCATATTTTTAGCAAGAGGGTTAGCTGGATCTAAGGGCACTGAGTGAACTACTAGAGTGATAGATGCATTCCTGGTTGTCCACCCCGAATTCTGTGCCATCTTGTCAAGCAAGATTTGGCTTTCTCTCCATGTTTTGCTTAAGAATGTCCACCAGCTGAAGCATCAACATTAGCCTTTGCGCTATCTATTAGACCCATGTAAAACCGATGCCCCAACATCCGGTCTGGAATACCGTGGTGCGGACATATAACCAATATCCCTTTGAATCGTTCCCATGTTTCTTGCAACGTTTCCATTGGTTTCTGTTTGAAGCTCAAAAATTCATCAATTTGCTGAGTAATCTTGTTAGGTGGATGAAACTTATTCACAAATTGCTTGACTAATTCTTCCCAAGTCGTGATGGAATTAATAGGGAGTGAATTTAGCCAAGTCTGGGCAGCACCTGTCACTGAAAATGAATACAACAACAGCTTTATTGCTTCCTTAGTTACGTTGGGCTGCCTTTGAGTTTTGCAGATTGACAGGTTATTCTTCAAGTGATGTTGAGGATCTTCAATGTATGACCACAAAAATAGTCACTTGTTTTGCAACAAGTGCAGCATGTTGTTTGTGATTTGAAAAGATTCAGCCTGTATCTGCGGGACTAATATCGATATGGCCAAATTCTCTGTTGTGGGTTGTGCCCAGTCATATAGAGGAGCCTCTGGCACTAGAGGCGCCACTACCTACGCAGCTGGTTCTACCACGTTATCCCCATTGTTGTCTTTGTTGTTTACCTGGTCTGCCATGTCTGGTTCAGGTTGTTTAGTTGATTGTTGTTGTTTGTTTTTCCGGTTGGCCCAATTCAAGTCCTTGAAAACTTTCTCGGGATCTGATAATGCTTCAAATACTTCACCAGTTCTCGATGAGTTTCTAGGCATGCACTTGTACAACCAAGTTAACAAACGTTAAAATTTCAATGTATGGATTGAAAATAGAGAAAACTTAATACACTAAGAATTTTTGTATTTCTTTCAACTGTAATTGATAACACCGTTAGTTCCCCAGCAACATCGTCAAAATTTGATCACGCCCAACTATGCCTTATAAAAAGGACAAGTGGTCGTTGCAAATATAATCCGAGTATTTAGCCCAGAGTCGAATCCCATAGGGAATTAACCTACCAATTACTTTTGTCAGACTCACTGAATTCTCCGTAATCAACTTCCCAGATATTTTGAATAACACTTGGTGATAATTCTACTAATTATAACTGAATAAAATTAAGTAAATTAAAAGCTAACTATGACTGAGTTGTAAACAAATAAGAGAATGATCTAAGGTTGTGATTTCCCCTATTGATAGAATCCCTTCCTGTTATGTTTCGCATAGATTTGTCTAATCGTCTCTATCTATCATGAGCACTCTTACTATCGTAAATCTATCCCGAGTAATTACGACAATTTACTAGACGCACTCTCCCGAGTTATGCTAGCTGGCTTTTCTTACAGCTCACTTAGATCACACCCAATGTTTTGTTATCCCTAATCCCACCTTTAAACCCTCGGTTATTGATTCCTCATATACTTTGGGAGTGGTGTTGTTCAACAACTACCTAAATATGCACTCTCTCTTGAGTAATACATATTAAATAGGCACAGCTAATTGAGAATCCTATCAATTAACTACAACAAAAACGTAGTTGACCAAATAGAGAATAAACTGGGCAAACTATATTAACAGAACAAGAAGTTCATCCCTAAACAGGTTCCATCAAAACCCTAGACTAAATAATTAGCAACTCATAATCGTGTTCATAATAACAACAGCAAAATTCATCATGAATGATAAAAATAAAAGGAAGAAAGGTAGAACTCGATGTCGAATTATCCTCCTTGCCTCTTCTTACCTTCAACAAAGCTATAAAACCTTGATAATCTCTTTTTGGGCGAGCTGGACCTCTTATAGGTTAAGTGAAATTATCCCCCAAACTTTCAAGTTTACCCTTGAACTTGTTGCGCTACGGAGTGACTAGCGCGGCCGCGCTCGAACCGCATTAGTGGTCGCGCATATAGCCAAGTGCACTATCCCGTTTTCTGCTCTAGCACGGTCGCTCTAAGGCCGCACTAGAGTGGATCAGCATTTTCTCTCTTCTTTTCTTTCTTCTTTCACACGTACTCAGCTCCGAGGGGCTTTCCTTGCTTTAATTTAGCTCCAAACACTGCCCTAAGTCCTCATAAGCACAACTTGTTCCTGCAAAACATGAAATTCACAATTAGAGCTAATTTATCGTCATTTAACCTTCCTAGAACGGTGAAGCATAGTCAAGTTGGGGAATAAATAGTCGCCAAACTATATGAATCTAGCCTATTATCAATGCACGAGGCTTCTGCCGTGCGGTTTTTGACATTGTGATGCACGAAATTTCTGTCATGCGGTTGTTGTTATGGAGTTGCACGAGGTTTTTGTCGTGCTATTATTACTGTTGATATTTGCACATGTGGCGTGACAAGGCGGGATATATATATATATGCGGGTTGTATGTGGTGAGACAAGGTGGGAATATTATTATGCACGTGTGGCGAGAGAAGGGGGCTTTCACTTTACTATTGCACACGTGGTGAGACAAGGTGGGCTATGTCGGGGATTGATTGTGATGATTTGTGATAGCCTGGGGGCATTCTTATTGTTGATATTTGTGTAGTGGTACATTTACCTGCGTGAGCTTTATATTGTGAAGGTTGTGAGAAAATATTCTACGTGTTGTCCGCTCTTTTTCTTATGCTTACTAGCTGGTATGAACTATGTTATGACACTTGCACAAGTATACACATAGTTAAGCACTCTCATCGGTTAAGAGTTTTCCTGAATATTATTGAGTATAGATGCACGCCATTGTTTACTTGCCTTCTATGTAAGAATGGCTCTATTGGCACGTGAATCGCCAGTGCGATTATGAGGTATTATTGAGGCACATGATGCCAAGTGTTAGGGTTCAAGTATTGAGACCAGTGAGTTGTGATTTATCCAAGGTTCGGTACCTCGTGGAGTTTGTTGACTAAAACTTGATGTAAAAGTAGTTGTAGTTGCTGAGTTATTACTTGTCCTAGTTGTATATGTGATTCCGGATTTGGATTGTGTTCCATTCACTCTTCTGTGTCGTTTTTTATGGTATTCCGTTGACACTTGTTGTTTCCTTTCTTATTGCAATTACTGTATTGTTAGCCATATTACGTAGTCTTTAAGTAGATATCATATTAGGTTCTTCCTATACTTATACTTGTTAAGTTTATTAGATTAGTGGGTGTCTCGACTATTCCTCGTCACTACTCTACCGAGGTTAGTCTTGATACTTACTGGCACCGCTGTGGTGTGCTCATACTACACTTCTGTACATTTTTTTGTACAGATCCGGGTGTTTGATCGTTATTAGTTGTGCGGATTCTTGCTGAGAAGACTCAAGGTAAACATGCTGCTGCGTTCGCAAGCTTCGGAGTCACCTTCCTATTTTGTATTCACACCGTTTTTACTTATTTCTAAACAGTTGTATTTAGAAGTTCTAGCAAACTCTGTAGAGTTTATGACTTGTACCACCGGTTTTGGGAATTGTAAATTTTGTTGAGATTTCTATTTCAAAGACTGTTAGATGTTATTTAAATATTGTTGTTGTTTCATTAAATATTAGGCTTACTAGTCCCTAAGACTAGATGTCATCACGATACCCAACGGAGGGAAATTTGGTCGTGACACTTGTAATAACGCTTAAGCAAATTTTTCAATATTTCATTACAATTTTTACAAGTATTGATGGGTCAAGTCAGTGTTTTCAATATTATTTATATCTTATCCATGAATTTGGCGCTGGCACTCCTACGAATGACAAAATTGGTGTTATTAGTTAGATCATCCCTCATTTGAAATCTCCACCTTAATTAGTTTTGATGATCAAGGGCTTTCAAAAGATACATAACAAACCAATTATCGATGGTAATTACGCTCTCTTTATAATTTCTCTTCCTTTTTTTTCCAGGGCCTTCAAAAGATTCATATTTAATGAGTGTTTTTTCTTTTTTGTGTAGTGGGAACAAGTTGAATCTAACACCATGGATCACGGGCGGAAGCAGAAGTTGAGCTGCGAGTTCGGTTAAACTTAGTAGCTTTTGCTTAAACAGTATATTTGTGTTAATAAATCTATTAAATATATGTAAGTATTAAATTTAGAACTCAACCATTAATATTTGAAGTCGTTATTCTAAATCTAGAACCCATAAGATTAAAATCTTGGCTCCACCGCTACCATGGATAAGCCTATATCTCTATGCTTAATTTTGGAAAGAGCGATACTAACTAATGAACCACCAAGTGGCCATGTAACTTGTCCGCTAAAATAATGTACTCCCTCCGTTTCAATTTAGACGAGATAGTTTGACTCGGTATGGAGTTTAACAAAAAAAAGATTTTTGAAACTTGTGATCTTAAAAGCTTTGTGGGATATGACATTTGTGTGGTTATAAAAGCTTCTCATTAAGGGTAAAATGAAGAGTTTAAAGTTAAATTATTTCTAATTCTAGAAATGTGTCATTCTTTTTTGAACGGACTAATTAGGAAAGTGTGTTATCTAAATTGAAACAGATAGAATAATAGCTTTAAGAAGCATTTGCAGACTACTATTAATTTATTCCAAATATAATAAAATAGGTTAAGCTGAAATCCAGCAAGAAGGTGGACGTGCCGGAGTGGTTATCGGGCATGACTAGAAATCATGTGGGCTTTGCCCGCGCAGGTTCGAATCCTGCCGTCCACGTATTTCTTTTCTTTTCCTTTTCGCTATTATCTTTCTTTCCCTGACCTTTTCATTCTGCTTGGTGGTCCTGGACAGGATCTTTGAGGTATCCCTTTAATGAAGAATGAAGATACAGATGAAACAAAATTAATGTTAGGTTTACCTTAAGCATATGCTACAAAATTTTGCTAAATTTTTGTATACATGAATTTTTCGACCAAAGGTATGAACTTACCGCCCTTCACGGTAGCCTAGTAGCTCACTTTGGTGCATGTCTGTAAAAGAATATGAATTTTTTTTTTTGGAATCACAAGGAAACTCGCAATCGCTATAGTCTCTGCCCTTCAGGCGAGTTCTCTGTGTGCACTAGGTAAACTCTCACTATGTAACAGCCTGCAAACCACACAAGGGATGTAAACCGCACTAGACAAGCCTTGTGCGACAGGCTCGACCAAGAAGGCATTGAGGGGTATCGACAGGCCATGTGGGTTTTTACTAATGGAAAGCCTTCCGCATAGCTACCTATTATACTCATTCGTTCTCCTTCCTATTATAGCACTATGGTGTATATTTGGTTTTAGAATAACGATGTTGGATCTAGTTTTGTAAGAATTAAAATTAAAAAAATATTGTGTTTGAAAATACTACGTGTTGCAAAAGTTTATAGGAAAATCACAAACATTGCCTAATCTCCCAAAACCTTAAACCGCCTCTCAATCCTATGAAGCCCTTATATAAAATTCCAAATATGGAAGAGCTCCAGTTGAATATATTGTAAAATTGTTCTTCTCATAAGTTGGTATGCAGGCTCAACGGTTTTACTAAAGAAGGTAATTTATTTTTCAGAAATTTTAGCAGCTATACACATCATCTGCACTTGATTTTACTTAATTCAACATCTTTGTTTATTGTTTTTATTTTCTTCTCTTTCTTTTTAAGCTTAGTAGACAGTATCCATATAAAATCCAGTCAAGTTTAACAATTGTAA